>NC_065532.1:21996869-22078305 GCF_020184175.1 Aphis gossypii | reverse complement strand
GGTGAAATAATGGTCGTAAGTACTTCGACCATAGACCCTTTTTGAATTGTCGTACGCTAAAATACCAGAATCTCGAGTTTCATAGTGATCGATCGAAAATTCAAAATCCAAAAAACACGTTACTACGTAATTTTCTAAGTACAAAAAACATACGAAAAATCATAACTCCCGAATCACAAGTCACATAACGTCGATCTCGGAACCCATCGATTCGGCGCAAAGTCCTCTATAATATTTAATTACAAAAACAGTTTGTTGCGCCCAAATCTTAGTGCCCATTCCAAAAAAACCGAAAAAAAAATGTAAATTTTGAACTTTTGAAGCCCCAAATTACAGGAAAAAACGGCTTCTACGGTCTCGACACAAGACGCCAAATTTGATCACCGACTTTCAAACTACCCAGTTCCCGAGTTTCAGAAACATTGTACAAAAATTAAACATTTTCAAAAATACACCTAGGGGGGGAGGGGTGTTCAAAGACCCTCGACTTCGGGAATGCGTCTTAGAAGAGCCTAAACCAAAACGTTTGGTGAAACAATGGTCCCCCTAAGTTGAAACCTGTCCGAAAAATACTAGATTGTCTAGATTAGGTACCTACCTATTTGTGTATTTATATTATATTAAAATACAGTATTTGTAATTAAGGTGATTTGTTTTGAATGAAGGAAAACGATTTTTGTTATCCGACAACTTAGATTTACTTTTAAACTTTCAAACGATAAGTAAATAAGAATCGTGGGTGAAGGACTTAGTATTTTAACAGAAGCAAGCTGCAAATGGTATTGTGACTAAAATTTGAACCTCTGTACTTGACTATTTTATAGTTTTATGCAGTTACAGTGAAAACTGTCTAAAGCGGACCCTGAATAAAACGGAAAACTATCCAATACGGAATTTTTCTATGGTCCCGGCACGTACCTATAGTTTTATGTAGACGCTCAACCTCAATAAAACGGAACCTTTACAACGCGGAAACGGAACTTTTTTGTAAGTCCCATGCAAGTAAAAACCTTGCATAAACCGGAAAAATGACACGCGCGTGTCAAACCTAAACCAAAAATAAGGTATAAAATATAGATATGCCGATATCGATATGCGTATTGCGTATGTACAATGTACATCGTTAAATAGTGATAGATAAAGAAGATAAAATTGTTCTATTGAACATATTCGTACAATATAATATGTACATTATATGTACATATACAATGTATATTATCGCATCTTAAACGATATGAAATATCTTCTTTGTAACTGTGAAACAGTCTTACACTAACAGTTGTACGTACAATTTTAATTTTATTTTATCTTCCGTTCATCGTATTAAATATTAAAATGCCAAAATATAAATGTCTTTCATTAAATGAAAAATATCAACTGATCGATATGAGTACAAAAGGACATTCAGTAAGACAATTACAAAATATATTTAATTGTGGAAAAACTCAGGTTTACGATACTCTTAAAAATCAAAATAGAATTAAAGAAGAATGGTTAAAACGTAATTTCATATTTTTATTTATTTTAACAATGTTTATATAATGTACATTATATGGATGAGTGTGTACGTAATTTAAAAACGTAAATATAAATTATTTTATATTTTTTGTAGGAAACTGTAAAATGATAAAAGCAATAAAACATAATGATAATGATATTATTAACAACGAAATTTGGGATTGGTTTGTAGCTGTACGAGCTAAAAATATTCCTGTTTCAGGACCAATAATACAAGAAAAGGCCCGTGAAATTGCAGTACGACATGGTAATCATTCATTTAAAGCTTCCAACGGTTGGTTATCTAGTTTTAAAAATAGACATAATATCGCGTGGAATCGAGTTTGTGGTGAGTCGAATGATGTAAATATTGATAGTGTAAATGAGTGGAAATCGAAAATATCTGAATACGTAAAAGATTATGATGCATGTAATATTTACAATTTTGATGAGACTGGACTTTTTTTTCATGCGATTCCAAATAAAACATTAAAACTTAAAGGGGAGCAATGCAAAGGTGGAAAGTTATCTAAAGAAAGATTAACGGTGTTACTATGTGGTAATATGGTCTGAGATATGGAAAAGCCTCTAGTGATAGGAAAATCAATTAAACCAAGATGTTTTAAAAACCTAGATGTTTCAAAATTACCCGTCATTTGGTGTGCTAATAAAAAAGCTTGGATGACCGGATCGATAATGGAAAACTGGCTTATTCAGTTTAATAATCGTTTGATAAGAGAAAATAGAAAAATTATTTTATTCTTGGATAATGCGTCTTCCCATCCAAAACTTATTTTATCAAATTTAAAACTTGCTTGGTTCCCACCAAATACAACATCTTTAACTCAGCCTATGGACCAAGGTATAATTTATTGAGTTAAAATATATTACCGTCGTATTCTCATGCAGTCTTTGATTGCAAATATTGATCAAATAAATAGTACTTCAGAAATTTCAAATAAAATAACAGTTCTCGATGCAATACAGTGGTTAGATGGCGCTGTAAAATTATTGAAGCGAGAAACGATTAAAGCATGTTTCACTAAAGCTGGTTTTACCTATGACGATACAAATGGTACACATGAAATAGAAAAAATGAACGAACAAATCAAAGAAACCATAAGTGAAATGAACTTAACCGTAGATGAAAATAATGTAAATGATTTTTTGATAATTGATACCAATTTGGTAACGGAGAGTCAAGAAATACATTCACAAAATGATTGTGAAAGTAATTCATCTTGCGACGAAGAAGAAGTAATGCATGATGAAGTCACAACAATTAATACATACAAAGAAGCATTAATTCAAATAAAAAATCTACATTGGTTTGCTATTGATCAACAAGATGATAATCTTCTTCAATTGGTTTCATCGATCAAACAACATACAGAACAAAAAATAGCAGCAACCGTAACAAAACAAAAAACTCTTCATCATTTTTGGAAATGCTAAATGTTTATATGTAATATTTAATTGTCGTCTTATATGTAGTATGTAATATGTAATAAAAAACCTATATTTTAGTTTAAATTTAATGAATTTTAAAGAATTATATTATATATTTAAAACAAAATATTGAAAACTATTCTTTGGTATTTCTTATTTATTTGAATTGAATAATCCGGATTTTTTCCGTTTTATTGAATAAAGCGGAAAACTGCTTAAAGCGGAATTTTTTGTTGGTCCCATGCGATTCCGCTTTAGACAGTTTTTACTGTATATGTTTATTTTTTTATGCATACATAATAACTTAATTTATGACAAGTCTCAAAACCTTTAACGCTGAACAATAGGTATAGTAATTACAAAATAACAAGGGTAAATATTATGTTTTCTATTCAGAATTATTGTGGTCGTCCATTTGCGGACGATTTTAATCACACATAAGAGAACGAGAAATTGTGAACCCAAAACTTTATCGGTAGAGAAATTTATGAGGATTCCATTTAAGTGGTCAGTGTAACAAATCTTCCAGTAGTTAAATATATAGCTTTCAAAAAACATAAAAAAAAAAAATAAAAAACAATACAAAATTTGATTTATCAATTATTATAGATTATAGATTAGTATAACCATTAACCATGGTTGTATATAGTTTTAGAAGGTTACCATTTCAAATCTTAACCAATATTTGAGGTTATTAATTAATTTTTATTGTTTTTAATTTCATGATAAAGAAAAAATGATTATTATCAATTTTGATATTTTTGATTTAATTTTTAAGTATTTAAAGTATTTTACATTTTTTGTTTTGTTTAATTGAATAATAATTTCACTACAGTGTACAGTATACAAATTTCAAATCTAAACAGTTCTCCTTAGATGTGGTTTTTGTAGTCGTTCATAGTTATTAGTCATCATTTGTGTATTCTGTAGATTTTATTTTATATAACATTGTTATTATTTCTAGGTGCAATGTATAGACAAAGAATTAAAATCATCGCAAAAAACAAGTTAAAATCATGCTATCTACAACAATTACATTACTCAATTCATGTAAGTTTGGTATAGTGTTACAATTTCTTTAATAAGTGTATTATTTATTTAAATTTTTTTTTTTATTTCACATCTAAAGCATTTTAAAAGAATATGGAAAAGATAATTATTTATCTTACAAAGTTACAATCGGGTATGGATTGATTACTTGAGAATTTGTAATTATTGAGTGTTCAATTTTATAGTAATTTTAAATGTTGATAGAATTAATAATTCATAATATTAAATAGTTTATATATTTATAATATAATTATTGATTTTACTTTTCTCTATAACACATAGACAATTATAAATAGTATAAGTATACTCTATAAGCACACCACTATAATACAAAGATGTTTGCTTATAAAATTTGAATAATATTGATTATAGTAACTATTTTACATTGATACAATTTTCATAATAATTTTATTAATATTATTTTTTATTATTTTTTTCAGCTTTAGTCAGCAAGATACAATAATTGACATAGGCATTTGTCCAGGACAATAAGGAGATTATTCTGTTTTGAAAAAAGCTTTTTACTAACAAATTTTAAGTTGTAAACTTACACATCTCTATTATTCAACAATGTATTCTTCAGTTCATAATTTTTTTATATCATATGGTTATATTTTTTATTTTTTAATGTATATTTTATTTTATTTTTTTTTGTTTGTGTATAATGGCAAACATAAGCCATAAATAATAAATATATTTTTATTTCATCATTATAATTTTTAAAAGATTTATAAAATCACAATTTTATTATTTATACATTTTTTATGTGTGTATCTTATGTAACTATTTACCTTAAACCTAAAATACATAATATAGGTTTAAGCAAGTAGGTAAATACAATTTTTAAGTTTTATATATGGTTTATATGCTAATGTATATGACATGATCGTGTATTTCTATAACAGTGCCTTGATGTTATTGGTTTACAAAGGAGCACACATGCACTTATAATCTTTTGTCAATACATAAATTAGCAATAACCAAAATTATGAGTGCTGTGGTATACGGATTCACCAGTGGCATTACAGATATAATTTTTTTTTTTGAATATTCAAGTTTAAATTGTTTTAAAGTGTGGAAAGATAACTTCAATATTTAAGGTTATGGATAAAATGTGTGTTACCAAATGAGTTTCATTGAACACTATTTTTTGATATTTTTGATAATTCATGTGTGAGGTCAAAATTAGCAAAGTTCCGAAATATAGTATCATACAATTTTATAATTTATGATAAATCATAAGTCATAATCATTTACAGAATCGTGAAATAAACATTGATACAGCTGCAGATGTGCAAGAGAGCCAAATTAAGATAAAAGTTAGGAAATTCTGTTGTAACGATATCATTGGTAAGTATCATTAATTACTTTACTAATTAATTTGTTTTGTTACATTCAATTTTTGTAATGGCCCACGCTGCATTATGCCAGCAGGGCCTCAAATCTATCAAAAGTCTACTAAAAATACTCAGCTCGTAATTGAAATTTTCCATGTAACTTACTTTACTAATTACTTACTATCTATGACGGTTTTCTCGGTAAACCGTTGTTGTAATAAAATAATAATATGATGGCGTATAGTACTAATGTATATATGTATATATATATATATATATCTATATTACGTATGAATAATCGTATTATATACAATATCATTGCAAAATATCATATACGGAGCGAGGGCAGTAAATGTCGAGTTAACAAAATATAATTATTAATGAGACTACGGCAACGAGGAGAGAAGGAAAAGCGAGCAGTCGTGGTGTGTTACGACTCAGTGACCAGTCAATTTTTAATATTCTTTTCTTGTTTATTTATATTTTGTTTTGAGTTAATAAATAATTTGTTCATCTTTGTAAAAGGGCTTATACTCATTGAGAGTGATTAATTCTCAAAGTACGCACCTAAGCGTTTGTGGCGAGAAAACACTTATACAAAATAGTAAGACATTATAATACTATTTTTCTGTCAGTACTCGTTATCGTGGTCAGCTGGAAAATAGTGTTATTTTGTCTAGGCCAAAGAGAACCCACTCTCAAACATCCAGTACTCGTTATCGTGGTCAGTTGTTTGAGAGTAAAGCAACCTTAGAGTTATATAATATAAACCCTCGTAGAATCTTATAAAACTAGTCTTTGTGCAGTACTCGTTATCGTGGTCACCAGAGATTGGTTGCGTAAGCTCTTACTGCAGGTATCTATATTTACTTGTTTGACGGTTTGGACATTGGAAGCCGAAATACCTATAGTATACGTCAGGCTCTGGCACGGCGTATACGACACCGTTGGCCGAACAAATATTTTGCATAGAGGTCGATTTGTTCTCTGAGGGATTCTACACTAGGATCAGTTTTTCATTTTTCCAAAAAGGTCAGATAGCCTGATTATATTAATTAAGTCTGTTAGCTGTTACGTTCATTAATATTTTTGAAATAGAACCAAGACACAGATTACAAATTTTAAAAAAACTTTTGTTGTTTATTTATAATTTTTTATAAATATCTTAAGTTCAAATATGACAATATTAATCAAAACCTTAAAAATGTTCAAATTGATTATAATAAAAAATATGTATAAATAGTTTAATTTTTATATCTTTAGATTGAAAAATTGAAACAAGAATTCTCATCAATACATTGATTATTTTAGTCAGCTATTCATATGGGCCACAGCATGTTTTGTAAGCTTTTCATTGATGTGTTTAAAAGTTTAATGATTCGTATTTATAAATCATACCTTATACCATATTATGTGTCAGTTCACCTGTAAATTGTTAGGGGTTATAAAGCCCTTTAGAAGCAAAAAGTATGTGATTCACATTCATACTGTTATCTAAAAATACTTAAAATATACTACTAATATAATAATATAATACTTAAAACACAGTTTTTTTCATGGCCATTCACTTTTAATATTAATAAAAATAACATTATTTTTTAATTTAAAAATCATATTTTAAAAACAATGTAATAGGTATGATACCTTCTTAATTATACAATTTTTCTCTTAATAACTATTATATTTTTGAAAAAATGTTTAACGTTTTACTAAATAAAATAATTCAACAGAAATATAGTTCTTGAATAGTTAGATGATGTTTACAGCAACCAACAGCTTTTTTGTTTTGTACTAATATACATTGTTTCATCCTCATTGTAACATAATATTTTAAGAATTTGGAAGTTTCTCGTCTTAGGCGCCTTTATTGTTAAATAAACCAGCAGTAGGTAGTCTGTAAACTTGCAAGAAGGATGTAGGTTGGCATAGTGTACCGTAAGATTGCTACAATTGAAGTATAAACATTAATAATATGAATTTATATTAACTATTCAAAAGTTATTTTACCTCCAAAGAATTTTGGTTCATCTTTTTTTGTTGACATATTTAAAACCACACGTTTGCGATAAATAATTTGTTGAATCCATAGCGACACAAAACCCATATAACATTGATTTCCCAATCATTGAGCCAAAAAATGGTTTTCTCTAAAACATAATTAACAAGATACCTATAGTGAGATATAACAATGTGGTGTTAGGAAGCAACAAGTAAAATTATTGTTTATTAATATAGTTGAACAAACTTATCTTTATTACTGCTTCAGATGCCCTCGCTGGATATATGCGGTATTTGCGATTTATAACATCAGATAGTGAAATAAAAATATTTGAGAATTTTTCAGTTTCTTCACTGTTTGAACTCTTCAACGCATTGATGTTTTCTATAAAAAGTAATACATTTATTTTAAATAACATTATGTGTATTAAGTAGATCTTAAGGTTATTATATAAAATATTATTTATTTCTTAACTTCTTCAACAGTTTCATGGGGAAAATGGTAAGCGCTGCGTATCCCAGCAATAAAATGTTAACACGCACCATATCAAACACCAACCGACCTGTATGTTTTATGTGTAATAGTGTTATAGTTCAACTAGCAGTGGTTAGGTTCGCCGCGCAAATACTAGTGAGCTATGTGGTGTAATGATGTGTAAGGTGTGTATATGAGTATATGTGTTTGTGTGTATAGATCGGTCAATGAGAAATAGGCTGTTTAGTTGATCCAGACCCAACAATAACACATCTCCTACAGTGATAAGTACAATTAATGATATAGCTTATTTATTTTTCGTAAGTGGACAAGTAGAAAATTTACAACATACTCAGGGATAGGCTCCAATTTGTTGTTGAACATAGCCATCATTTCGGTGACCAGTCCTCCTCAAAAACATCAATAGATCACCGTCTCTGTTTAGTTGCTGTACAGATTCTGCAATAACCCTTGTTGGATTTTCTCTTTCAGATCTAGAAGTGCCATCTCTGATCTAAAAAAAATAAATACATACAGTTGACATTATTCAACCGCAATCAAAACAGCAATTATGTTTATTCAATTATTGATAATAATTAAACAATTACCATGAGATTATTGATGCTTTGTTGAAATTCTACAAAGAACTGATTTTCCACAATAGTCAGTCTTTCTGTTTAAAATACAAATAAACATAAATATTATTATTAAAAATATAATATCTTTGACAAAAAATGATAATTTAAAACAATTTGCCATGCTAGAGATACTTTTAAAAGCGACACTTATTTATCAACAAGCATGGTACCATGCACACCATTAACAAAGCACAAATATTCACAACACAACTACTATTTACATATTAACCTAATCTCTATAAGGGTGTTAAATTAATTTTACACCACGTTAAGCTTATGAAAGCAATAATAAAAAGATAGAGCAAATAGAAAAAAAATATTTATTAAATTAAATACAAATATCGATGACACTTACTAATTTTGTTTTTAAGAATTGATGTTACACTGTCGATTATTTTAAACATGTACCTAACAATAACACAAACATAAAACACATAATACATACATATAACACAAACATTTATGGGATAATGCAACATAGAGAACATAGTATGGTCAGTACAACTAAGACAACTCACGAAGAAAGTCCCAAATATTAGGGTGGCGTCCAATTTGAGTGAGCAACGTTGCATGGAAGGATTCTAAGTAATTGTTGGTCAGGTGATCTTGACCAAAAACACTTAAAAATCGTGGACCAATTTGCAAAAACCAATAATGGTAAATGTAGTCCATCAGGAAACAATTCATAACCTCATTAATTTCGGGAAATTGTAAGGTATAATTAACAATCGTATTTAATCCATCTTCCATACAAAAATTAGGGCACCCCGGATGACCCCTTTCAGCCGGTATATGAGGCAATGCTAGTACCTGAAATATAAAATATAATTGAAATACAATAATATTAACTTGTAAAAGAGAAAATCAAATTTACCATTCTAAAAATACGAGCTACTACATCATGCCTCTTCACCAAGTTCAAGACACCATTCACTTTTCGGTGACAATATCTAACAACCGACTATAACATTAAAAATAAATATCATTAAATTTATCTGACAGGTATGATCAACAAAATATGTTTGTTTATATTACCTGGGTATAATGGAACCAACAGCATAGTAAGTTACTGTTAGGGAAGATTTGCTGGACAGCATTCATAAGAGCACGCTCATAATCAGTAACAAAATGGATTCCATTATAATTCAAAGGTAGAATATTGCGTATCACAGCGAATAACGCACAATACGTTTCCTCTGTCTCACTCCCCAAAAGGACAAAGACCATTGGAAACGCCTAAATTGTAAAAAAAAATATATATTTAGAGCATAGTTATAAGTAATAACAAATAATATAACTATAAACAATTGCTTACTACACTTTTGTAGAGAATCTGAAATGTCAGGAAAGATCGCAAGTCCATTGGCACTTGAGGTAGCGTCTTATACGTACCATCTATTCCGACAATCTCTACTGTAGCCAACTGTTCACGATACTTTTCAATTGCCGAAGTATTCGCAAAAATAATTCCAACAGTTAATTGAAAAAGGCAGTAGAAGGAATTTGGAATGTTGAGGCATAATTTGCATTCCGGGGGTCTCTCAACATTTCTGCAAGATCGTGCATGTCCTGAGGTAATTGTGGGCGTCTCGATAGTCCCATCCTTTTTGTTCTGGCTTGTGTCTGGAGGAATGTATAGCGAATGGCAGCCTGGGGATGCCTACCAAAAGTTAAAAAACATTATCATATAATTAGCATAATATATGTATTTGTATTTCAACACAATAATTAAGTTAATTAACTTACCTAATTATTTCGCTATTATAGAGACCTCGAATTGATGGGGTTGTGATTGTCCGATCAATAGCTCTTTCACCTAGAGCGTTCCTCAGGAATGGCACATTTAAATCAATTTCATTCGGATCATGATTGTGTGGAACTACAATCAAAATTTGGTTGTCCATCTCGTTTCTACTGATAGACGCTGAACCATGACATATAGGACGATTGGGATTTTTTTGACGCTCACAAACCAAAGTTATTCTATTGATGAGTAACTCTTTTTTATAATATTTATACCCAAAATTATCAACATAAAATTTTGAGTTGAGCCGAATGCCAGGGATTGTCCTATATGTTCTTGCTTGTTGTTGTTCTTCTTCTTCTCCTTCTTCTTGTGGCTGATTTTCTTCTTGTTCTTCTGCCTGTGGCTGATCTTCTTGTTCTTCTGCCTGTGGTTGATCTTCTCCTTCTGCCTGAGGTTGATCTTCTTGTTGTTGCTGTTGTTGATCTTCTTCTTGTTCTTCTTGAATCTGAATGGCAGCAGGACGTTGGGCGTAGTTGTGGTCTTGTAGGAAGAGGTTGAGATTTGGAACACCGACTTCTTCGTGATTGGCTGGAATGACATAGTCATGATCTCTCAATGCCATTTTACTATGCTAAACTTAAAAAAATATTAAACAAACAAAAGAAATATATGTATAAATATAAAGTCGGTTGGTTTTAAGAAAAACCTTTTATATATACTTATAGGCAAGTCACAGAGATTGGTCTTGAGAAAAACCGTTTATTTTTTTTACTTACAGTAAAATCGCAGAAATTAGTCTTAAAAAAAACTGTTTTTTTTTCTCGTAGGTAAGTGGCAGGTAAATGGTAGATATATATAATAAATTAAAAAATTTGTATTAGTATCACAGTCATTCACAGATATGATAAAATATCTAATTAACATAATTATTTGTTTTGTTACATTTACATAATATTAATAACTCTTAAAATAATTCATTAATAATTATTCACTTTACATAAACTGAAGCTATTTCAGTTAGAACACATAGGTACATAATTTAGGTAATAAAAATAGAGATTAATTGTTAATCTTATTTTCAGTGTCTTCCACAGTTGATAATTCATGAATTATTAATAAGAAAAAGTTTTAAGTTATTTGATATGCTTTATAAATATTTGACTTAACAACATTGCACATTCTTCCAGCCATAACTGCCATGCAATTTTCAGACATATTCAATTTTCCTAAACAGAATAACTGTATAGTTATTAAAATATTCATAAAAATATGTGTAACTGTTTAATAAAAAAGACAAAGTTATGGTTAAGTTAAGTATTGCAATTTTCAAGATGTCATCAAAATAGCTATACTATAGCCTAACCTATCATCAACCAATGACCATCACAACAAGATCCATGGTGTTTACTGCATTCAATATATTTTGAAGATTTTTGTAAGCAGCATTCAGTATTTTTAAATATGTAATTATAGAAAGTTAGAATATTTTAAACATTGTAACAATCAATCTGCAGAATTCTGTTCAAGTAATGATGATCAAAAGCACTGGTATTTAATTTAGATAGTGGCAACAGAAAACCTAAGTGATCAGTGATAGTTTTAAAATAATACATCATGATCTTTATTAATCAATATAAAATAACAATAATAATATTTATTTATTTATTTCCCAACTATAGTTTAACAATTTATAAGATAAACAAAATTAAATTACAGTTGTTAGACATTTCTAAGCCATTGGCTGTGTTCATAAAAATATTAAAAGTCTAAACAATATAATAACAATAATCTATCTATATATATAAGAGAAAGTATACTTTACCAATAATCAACGTACAGCCAAAACTACCGTACGGATTTATTTGAAATTTTCAGGATATGTACTTATTACTATGTATAGGCGCACTAAGAAAGGATTTTTCGAAATTCTCATTTTAAAGGGTTGCTCAAACGGGGATTTTGAGATTTACGATGGAAATTTTGTTAATAATTTTTGTTTATAAATGGTTGCTATAACAACCTGATTTATGTGTTAACACATTTATCACTTTATTATTACAGCTAATTATTATTATTATGTATAAAAACATGATAACATGAAGTTGTAAAATACCCTACGCATTTAGGTGTTTTACTTATTATTTTCGAATATTAATTATTAATGCGTCTTCGTATACGCACCCCAGTTTATGTACGGTTATTTCTAATTCTTATCTAAAATTATAATTATTATCAATAATATAAGCCGTGAGCCTCTAGCTGTTACTATAGCTACTCTAGCTTTGTATATAATTATTGAAAATATTGTATTTATTCAATATATTAATTATTTGAATATTTTTTTTAAAAATGTCATCGATTGAAGACATTTTTGTCAATAGAATGTTGACACCTCAAATAGTTGTACCAATTATCGGTGATGGTGCCTGCCTTTTCCGTTCAATATCATTTCATTTGTTGTAACAAAGTACAAAGTAATCAAACACCAAGAAACTTTAGGGTTTCCGACTAAAATTAATTTACGCAAATGGAAAATTAAGAAATTATCTGGTCTAGCATATAATCCCACTATTGATTATAAAAATAACATTGGTACTATGAACCAAAAATGTAATTTTTGTAATGCTCTCAAGTGGAAAGGCGAAACTCCTGGTATGTGCTGTAATATAGGTAAAACACAACTCGATCCCTTACAGCCGCCCCCAGAACCATTACGCAGTTTACTTGAGGGAGACCATCCTGATCATGATCACTTCATTAATCGTACTAGGAAATATAATAGTTGTTTTCAAATGACTTCGTTTGGTTCTAAACAGATTGTTGAAGAAGGTTTTATGCCAACATTTCAAGTGCAAGGCCAAGTCTACCATTTGTACGGCAGTTTGATTCCAAATACTCAGGAAAACCCACAATTTTTACAAATATATTTTGTTGGCGAAGATGAAAAAGAAGTTCAACTTAGATGCTCTCTTTAACCAGAAGTTAAACAAGCATTAGTCAAACAGTTACAAAATATGCTGCATACTGAAAATAAGTATATTTGAGAGTTAAAAACCACAATAGATAATGCAAGTCAAAATAATACTAATTTTCAGGTGGTTATTCACGCTGATAGAAAACCTGCTAATGGACACAAAGGCTGTTATAATGCTGCAACATGTAATGAAGTAGCTTTAGTTATAGTTGGGCAGCAGTTTGAAAAACGTGATATTATTATTCAAAGCCACGATAATCGATTACAACGGATAAGTGAATTACACAGATCCTACGACGCACTTCAATACCCTCTAATGTTTTGTTATGGAGAAGATGGATACTCAATAGATATTTCTCAGAAGGATGCAACTACAAAATTAATTACAGATAAAACTGTATCTGCTGCCAATTTTTATTCATATAAAATTATGGTAAGGAAAGAACAAGATAATCATTTGCTTCGTTATGGTCCATTGTTCAACCAAATTTAGTAGATATGTACGCAAAAATAGAGACTGAAAGATTAAATTTCATTAGAAATCATCAAAATAAGCTTAGAGCAGATAAATATATTCATTTAAAAGATACCGTTGGAAGACAAGATGTTGACGCAGATCAACTTGGAAAATTAGTTATATTGCCATCATATTTTACAGGAGGCCCACGATATATGCATGAACGAGCCCAAGATGCACTGACGTACGTTCGACACTATGGCAGCTCAGATTTATTCGTAACTTTTACGTGTAATCCAAAATGGCAAGAAATCCAAGAAGCACTTTTACGAGGACAAAAACATTACCATCGCCCAGACATCATTGCAAGAGTATTTAATCGAAAAGTTAAGGAGTTAATAGATCTGTTGACAAAAGGAGATTCGTTTGGGAAAGTGAGGCGCCATATATATTCAGTTGAATGGCAGAAACGAGGCCTACCTCACGTACACATATTACTATGGTTGGAGAATCAAATTACATCAGATATGATAGATAAATTCGTGTGTGCTGAGATTCCGAATCCAGATGTAGATCCTTTACTGTACGAGATAGTAAAGGCTAACATGATACATGGACCATGTGGACTTTTGAACAAAAATTCTCCGTGCATGAAAGGAGGTGTTTGCAGCAAACGTTATCCAGTTACGCTCATTCAAGAAACTCAAAGAGGTGAAGATGGCTATCCAAAATATAGAAGGCGATCAACAAACGATGGTGGTTTCAAAGTGAGTATTAAGTCAATTGACTTAGATAACAGGTGGGTTGTTCCATATACCCTGTGTTATTGCGTACTTTTAGTGCTCATATAAATGTAGAAATAACCAGTTCAATCAATCTATAAAATATGTATGCAAATATGTCACAAAAGGTAGTGATCACGCAGCGTTTGGTTTAGGAAAATCTGACCATACAGATGAAATAAAATATATGAAAGTGGCAGGTATATAAGTAGTTCCGAAGCAGCTTGGAAAATTTTAGGTTTTTATATACACGATAGGTATCCAGCTATTATTCATCTTGATGTTCACCTAGAAAATGGACAACGTGTCTACTTCACAGCAAATAATGTTGCCGAAAGAATAGAAAATCCACCAACAACAACTCTTCAGGCTTTTTTCCAGATATGTCAAACCGATAATTTTGCAAGAACATTGCTTTATCCACAAGTTGCTTCGTATTATGTGTGGAAAAATAAGAATTTTGTTAAACTTAAACAAGGCCAGAATGTCGAAGGTTGGCCAGGAGTTAAGAAAGATACAGCTTTGGGTAGAGTTTATACAATCCACCCAAACAATGTTGAATGTTACCATCTTCGTCTTCTTCTTCATTACGTAAAAGGTCCAACATCGTATTCATTTTTGAAGATTGTGAACAATATCGAGTATCCGACATTCCAGGCCACATGTAAAGCACTTGGATTATTAGAAGATGACAATCAGTGGGATTTTGCTTTAGAAGAAGCAGCATTATGTCGTTCACCTAATAAAATGCGAGAACTTTTCAGTGTAATATTAATATTTTGCCATCCCTCAGATGCTTCAAGTCTTGGACTAAGTATAAGGACGATTTTTCAGACGATATTCGGCGACAATATTATAGACACATCTAGAAAATAATATAACAGACAGTGAACTTTATAATAAGTGTTTGGTATTAATTGAAGACTTTGTTTGAATCTAGGTGGAATAACTTAAAAGAATATGGTTTGCCAACTCCTACAAGATCTGGTGGACTTTTAGAAAATAGAGAATATTTAAAAGAAACAAGCTATGATTTAAATGCTTTACAGGAATTGTTTTGCAGAATGAACCCTCTTTGACTGAGGAACAGAGGTTTGTTTACAAACAAACTTTAAATAGTATCAAATTAAATTTAGGAAAATGTATATTTTTAGACGCTCCTGGCGGAACTGGTAAAACTCACTTAATCAATATACTTTTGGCTAAAGTAAGAGGCTCATATGGGATTGCAATTGCAGCTGCATCATCAGGAATTGCTGCTACGCTTTTACATGGAGGAAAAACTGCTCATTCTGCTTTCAAGTTGCCACTCAATCTGAACACCATCGAGATTCCAACGTGAAATATTAATAAACAATCTAATATGGCAAATGTTCTGAAAAAATGCAAGCTCATAGTTTGGGATGAAAGTCCAATGTCTCATAAGAAAGGCTTTGAAGCTTTAAACAACTGTCTGAAAGATCTAAGAAATTCAAATTTATTAATGGGAGGAGTCACAGTACTGCTAGCTGGAGACTTTCTGTTTGAACCGCACTTTACAAGCCCACGTATCTGCGTCCACCCAATTCGGCTCATTAAGATAAAGCCGAATAAAGATGAACTTTGTCTCTTGTCATATCGCGATTTTGCGATTGCCGGCGATGCTAATCGCCTGCGCTCGACATTCTCGACCGGCTTACCAGTTCGCTCGCATCCGCCGATTAGGCTGTGTTTTTACGTAAAAGTGCCGACCGCGTTCGTCCAGCTTTCGTTTGTGTCACTGTTGACCATACGTGTATGGGTCCTATTCCGGCCGTTTCGGCATTCTGTCAAATTCCGTTTTTTATGTCATCGCCTCGCTACGCGTGTGCATAATTAATTACGCGACTTTATGTCATTCTATATTTATATGCAAGTCCGGTCCGTTCGTTTCGACCTCGAATGAGGTACATAGTGTGGAGTACATCCTATTCTATTTTATTGTTATTCTACTTCCACTCCGTGAGCCATTAGTCGTCGTATCTTTGGTGTCGCCGTTACAAATTACAATATATGGGTTTTTTTGAATTGCCGACGCAGAAATCCGCATCGGGAAGTCCGTCGTCGATGTGTGTTACGTACGCCAAGCAGTCGGGTCGTCAGTTGGCAGCACCGCATCAAAGTCACACCGGGTGATATTATCAGACTTATTCATTTTTATCATTGCCATTATCATTTCCTTTTTTCTTCATTATCACTTGTATTATTATTATCATCATTGTTGTCATTGATATTATTCACATATTGATCTGTCGATCGTATTATGATATTGTATTATTATTTATTCTCTGTATGTTAATTAGTAGCTTTAGTTAGTGAATAATTTTTTAATGTTCCTACCATTATTTGGGCGCCCATAAAATTATTTGAATGTCTACGCACTATTATTGTATTATTTTTCTTTAGTCGAACATTATATGTATTGTGCGCTAAGCGCCTCCATAACATTCTGTTTATTATTATGAATTACATATAAAGTTCACCCTTATCGAAATCGACGCGAGTCGGAGTAGTCCACTGCTAAAATACATGTAAGAATTATTCCGGCGCAACACTTTCGACAAACTCTACCAATCGTACCCAGAGGAACTCGAGCTAATGAAATCGCAGCATGCATCAAGTCTTCATATTTGTGGCCTAAAATAGAAAAATTTTCTTTGACCAAAAATATGCGAGTACATTTAAAAGGAAACAAGACTGCTGAACAGTTTTCTGAGCTACTCTTAAAAATAGGAGAAGGAAAATATCCAGAATGTGAAGAAAAAATTACTTTGCCGACAGGATTAGGTACTGTTGTTAATACTTTACAAGAACTTACATACAAAATATGTATGTAATAATGTATATGTCAATAAGCTATGAGGGTTAATTTTAAATTTAATAACACCTAATGGAAATTGGAAGTGTGTTATTTGTAACATGTAAAGTATTATATTATTTACATTGTAAAAATAAGAAAATTATTTACTTTATAAGTATAATGATATATATTAAGCTGTTAATGTACAAAATACAAATAAATAGGTAATTATGTTGAAATTGTTTTACAAAAACGTGGTATTTGGGTCTATAGTTACGTAAATGTAGTACTTCCTAGTCGAAAAACTTATTAATTAGGAGTGCACATGCTATTAATAAATATTTAATATCTAATAAACAATAAGAATAATAGGATATATTACAAACAATTCATTTAAGAACATATTATTAAGGTAAAAATTAAAAAATATAAGTTTTACTTACGTTAAGATGAACCAAATACCAACTTCCTAATAAAAGCGACAAACGTAAAATGACCGTTAAAGTTATTATAGACGGTTATTTGCTATTTGAAATTTTAACGGACGAATAAATAATGTATCCGGTGCTGGGGACCAGGCTGAGGAGTTCTAATACTCAAAAATCGTAGTTGAACTGTTTACAATGTCGAATGGTTGGTAATAATTTGAATTTTTGTATTTTGAGGTTAGTGTTCGAACTTTGAATAATCGAAAATTCCTTATCACTGGGCCGAACTCTTATCACGGGGCCGAACTGTACCCATCCCTACGCAGTGTCGCGGTAGCGTACAATTATTGTATTATGTGTCTTGAGTGTTATATCTATGTATGTGTATCGTAACGACGACTCGATCTCGCGCTACCCCCCGCCAGCCCGCGCGAGCGACCGATCCGCGTTTCTCGGTTCGTTACGACCGTTTCGTGGAACTCACGTTCTCTTGCTTCTCGACGCCTGAACGGTCAAGTTGTCCCGAAGTATTAACACTCACACCGCCGCGCTGTAAAAACCTTTTTGGTGTTTTGTTCGCGTCACGTCTAAGGACTGTTTTATTTTTTTGTATATTGTCCGTCGCACCCGCGACTCTTTAGTTCGTGTTCAATTATTTATTTGTATAACAATAATAAACTTGTTCATATTTTTCAAAATTTCTTTCAATTAGCTCGTGTTCGAAGTCGTCTTCGAACACTCTTGTTCCGGTCCTTTTCTTTTTAGGGGCAACAATCGTCGACGTACGCACGTCCGACCGACGCGTATGTTGTTGGCTGATAGTGTGTCAACCATTGACTTGATACTAATAGACACGAAGTGATTGCACGCCGGGCGAGAAAAGATAGAGGGCGCTTTTCGGTGACTGAGTGACTGTAAAATTATCGTATACCATAAAATCATAGAGTAATAGAGTATTACTCTATGCATATTGCTTAAAATATATTTTGCCATTATAATATAATATTAATATTATCATTCATCAATGTCTGATCATCGTACGTGTTTATACTAGCAAAGCTGTCTGAATTCTAATAAAATTTTAAATTGTTTTTATTTAAACATGGGTTATAAATGTATTATTTGTGGAGTAGCGAAGCAATGTGATACAAAACTATTCAGGTAAGTTAATTAGGACCTGAACCATAATTTAAATATTGATCTAACTTGCAAGATAATTATTCATAATGAGTAATTAAATGTGAAGAAAACAAATTGATAAACAATGTTGTACATGAGTTATTACTTAGCATAGCATTTTTAAATCCGTAAAATATTGCCGCGCTTACATAAAGTTCGATATAAAAAATCAAATTGGCGAAGGTGCACTAAATTGCATTTGTTCCGAAGTTATATATATAATATATTTTATTTGTATCGTTAACTCGGTTGAAGTAACTGATTTCATTAATAATTTAGCTCCACCAGGACCACTATCAAAAGAACTAGGAGTCTAAGTCAATATAATTAAAATATATGTAAAAAATAGTAATACATTTTCTCGATAACCTATGTCTATAATGTAAATTTCTTGGCTTGTGCTGTGCATAATGATATACATCAAAACTTAAAAAAGCGGGCAAGTGGGTACCGCTCTGCTGTACATTAGGTGCCGTGTGGATCACTATTATATATTATAGGAAAGTTAAATTTGAATCCAATGATAATTATCATTGTATACGAAAAACGATTCTGAATGAAGATGATTTGTCAGCCTAGGATATAATTTCCAGTTGTTGGTGAAAAAGGTGGTTTATGTTTTAATGGCCTGAATACACCAAAATTTAAGTTCTTTTATAATTATTGTAAGCTAAACTTATGAAAAATCTTGTATTAAATTTTCAATTCTTAGCTACCTATTCAAACATTTTTATGAATTATACCTACAAAGTAATTTGCAAATATTCATGGTTTTGACGAACTTTCGTCAATATTTGAACTTCTAATGCTAATAAAAAAAAAACTGTGCCTATGTATTCTTATAATTTTTTAATCACTATAAGAATAACTTATGAGGAACTTTGCATTAAATTTTCAAGTATTTTGATTGGGCCAAAAAAATTTTATCGACACTTCAAAAATATTTTTTCAGAAAAAATTGAACATTTCAGTTATCTATAAATAACTCAAAAAAAGTCAAAATATTTTGAAATTTAAATCACGTAAAGAAAACGCGAATCTTATTAACTGGTAAAATTTTTAAGTATCTACGACTTATACTTTTTGAATAATAACAAGGATATTTATTGAGGATAAATAGTTATCGTTACGCTATTTCGTAAAAATTTAAAATTCAAACGCACTTAAAATTTTTCTTATAATGATACTTCGAGTTTTCTCTATAGATACTTTTAGGAAAACTTATGGAAAACTTAGTGTTGTATTTTTAATCCCTAGTTATATACACAACAAATTTTATGATTTTTCAACTTCAAAATTACTTGCAAATTTTCGCGTTTTCGACAGATTTCGTAAAAATTTGAACTATAAACGCTTATAAAAAAAAATTGTGACCAACGATTTTTAATTTTTTTAGCTACAATAAAAACAACTCATAAGGAACCTTGTATTCAATTTTCAAAACTTTTTGGTCATCCAAAAAATTTTTATCGACACTTTAAAAAAAATTTCTCAAAGAAATCGAAAATTTCAGTGGTCTATAAATAACTCAAAAAAAGTCAAAATTTTATGAAAATTTAACTGTATATAGATAACACTGACACAAACATTTTTTGAAAATTTTAAGCATTTACAGTGATTAGTTTTTGAATTACAACCATAAAAAAAATCGATTTGGTCTAAAACTGGTTTTGCGTAAAAATTTCCGTTTTTCCGTCATTTTTTTTTTTTGTTTTTCTAGATTATTTTGAAAACTGTTGGAAAATAAAACTTTTGACCTCTATAATACACCAAGATATTCACTTTTACATCGGAAACCACCCCCATAGTTTGAAATTGGAGCATTATTTCGAATAGTTATGCTGTACACACACAAAAACAAAAAAAATAAAAAAACACACATCATTGTAAAATCAATACATTCATCACTTCGTTCAGAATCTAAAAAAAATTATAATTATAACAGGTATATAATAAAATATATAAAATAACAAATAGGTAAAGGACCAGTTAGAGAAAAAACTATACTGATTATTGCAGATGTCACGTGTAGGCCACACATATTTACCATTATAAACGTATGCGTAACTATCCAAAAGCTCAGTCAATTTTAATTTTAAAAAAAAATTAAAAATACTGGTCTTTTTATTTACTGTCTGTAAGGGATTTAAATAACAATAAAAAATATATTCAGGTCTTAATTGTGTAATCTTATATATTACGTTTACAGAAAATCTGACTGTGTTAATAATATAGGTTTCCAACTGATGACATTTTAAATTCCGCATGGTTAAAAAGATGTTCAATTATCAAACCTCTGGTGTCACACAGAGTTTGTAATTTACACTTTTTACCTGTAGACATCAAAGAAAATGGTCTATTAATGCCCCGTGCTGTTCCGAGTCTACAACTGAGTAAAAATCTTCATACAGATCTCAACCACGACATCAACTTTACTAGTTATGTATGTTAGTTTATTTGTCTTTATCTAAATTTCTATCATATTTTAAAGTATATATTAATGTTTTAGTGCAGTTCATATAAATAATGAATATTTGAATGCAAATGGTTCACCACAAAGATCTCAGCCTTCTACCTACAGTGAACTTAAGTGTGTATTTATTTATTATAACAATTTTTTTTTTCAAATGTAATTTAATTTTATAATTTTCAGCACATTATCTCCGTGCACACCTGTTAAAAGACTAGGTTCAATGGATAATCCTAGGTACTTCAATGATTTATCTGATAAACATTTTAGTACTCCAAGAAGAGCTAAAAGGAATCTTACATTTGCTAAAAAAAACATAATGATACTAGAAAGAAATTGAAAATTGTAGAACAGCGCAATCGGAGATTAATAAAAAATGTGAAGACGTATGAAGATTTTATTAAAACATTGCAACACACAAACTTGTTGTCTGAAAATGCATCTCAATTTCTACAGGTAACCATTAGTGACTCATTCCACTGTATAATAGAAATAAAACAAAAATGTATTCCCAATATTAATTAATTAATTTTATATTCGATAGTGAACTAAATTTGTTACATGGTTTTTGTATTATATAATTATATTATAGAATAACTTTTAATAACATTAATTGAACCTCCATGTATTAGTTACTAATGTCTAAAAGTAAACTTAATAATTTCATTTTTATAATATATTTCATTATATTCTACATATTATATTATAATATATAGTATATAAGTATATTGTGTTGTTGCGTGCCAGTATCAGATTTGAATCCAAATGGTTAATTTGAATGAAAGTTAAACTTAATAATGTAATATGTCTTTATTGCATATAAACAAAATACATGTAACAAATAAAATAAGTGGCTGAGTGACGTGAAAGTGCTCAGTTGTTGATAGCTTTGGTACATCTGTCGTTGCTGGTCTTCGGGCTCCCTTATATATCGTGGTGCGTCTCTTGTTTACGTCGTGCGGTCGCCTTTTGGGTGAAACCAGGTGTCCTTGTGGTTGTTGTTGCAAATTCGGACACGAATTTGAAAATGTGCAATAACATCTCAAATGTATCATTAGAGTACTATAATTATTGGTGCGCTTACTATTCCGACGCAATGTGGTCATAGTAGCAACCGCATTGCCCTCGACACGAGGCATGGTTATGCTAACTTAGCCTTGATATCTTGTAGATATCTTACAGATATCTCATAGACCATAACAGTGTATTGTATTTATGTTGCAACGTGCTCTGATAGTTACAATATATAAATTGCTACATTCCACATTCCACAGCCAACAATAACCTAAACACTGGGGGTGCAACAAACACTTTTATAAATACGATAAGGGTAAAACAAATAAGATACTAAAAGGTTGTGTGCGCAGGTGATCAAATACAGATTTTCTTAATATATTAACAATCATCAACGGCGGCGGAGCGGCGTGAGAACGCTGGCCACATCGACAATATTTGCATTGTAACAAGTTATATTATATGGCGGCATCGTTCAGGGTCAAAGACAGATCATCGCACGTATGCTTGTCACCCGGTAGAATATTATAGATATACAATTACCACCCGATAGAATAATATAGATATCTTATTGACTCACACTGTCGCGCGGATGACGCAAGGCGTGGGAAGAAGCGGATGCAGGTGGCACTGACCATCAGGGACCTGAAGGTACCGCGGGAGTCCCTGGATGATATATAAGGGGGCCCAGAATAGGCACATTTCAGACGTGATCCACCAGAGTTAGAACGAGCACCTTCACGTCACCCAGATCAATAGTTTTGTCATTTAGACATAGAATATTTTTCACAAGTTCAATTAATTGGACTTAGAATAATTTTTAAATAAAAACACTTAGAATAATTTCGAGAGTTTTCATTATTTCAAAACAACCTTTCCGATTCGACATCAATTCAACTGATTGTACGTGCCACGTTACAATGTCTATGTTTGTATTATTTTATTTTATTTTAGTATTGACGGGTAAAAACTCATTTAAGGAAGTAGATTACAAATTACAAATTACAATTTACAATAATATAGTAGTATTATATTATATTTACTTCATTATAATGTACTGATAATTATTAACAAATACTTACATTGTATAATACATTACATTACATTTCGTCAATGAATACAAAAGATAAAATGAATATAAAAGATAATTATATACTTTTATCATAGACCTTATGATTTTTACAGTCGATGGGTGCAGGAAGTTTAATGGAAATTGTTAAAAGAAAATTGAGTGGTAAGAAAACCGAGTTCTCGGAAGAGTTACAAAAGTTTGCGGTAACATTGCAGTATTACTCAAGTAAAGCATATAACTTTGTAAGAAAACAGTTTTCAAACATTCTACCCCATCCTAGGACTATATCAAATTGGTATCAAAATATAAGTGGTGAGCCAGGTTTTACTAATGAATCATTCCAAACACTTAAACAGAAAGTCCAAGAAGGAAATCATGTAATTTGCAACTTGGTAGTGGATGAGATGTCAATTAAAGATAAGTTAGAATTTGATGGGAAAAAATTTCATGGATTAATTGATATGGGTACTGATGTTGTTATCGATAGCGATAATGTTGATCATGCAACTAATGCACTCGTATTTTTGGTGGTGAGTTTAAATGGTCATTGGAAATTACCTGTTGGATTTTTTTTGATAAAAGGTTTAAATTCTAGTGAACGAGCCAATTTAATGAAACAATGTTTAGATCTACTCTATAATACTGGCGTTAAAATTCATTCATTGACATTTGACGGAGCACACTGTAACTTAAGTATGTGTTCGAAATTAGGTGCAAATTTCAGTAAAAGATATGTATAAAAACAATTTCATTAATAAATTGTACCTGCAGATAAAAAATGATGTTTATAGGTCTGTTTTTAATACAAGTACTATGGATACCCATATATCAGGTCAATCATCATTCACCAACCATAAGGAGCAACTTATATCAATTATAATAAATACATATATTACATTAAGATTGAGAAGTATAGCAAAACAAACTGAAAATTCAAAAATTAGTATTAGGAAAAAGTTCACTAAATTAATAACATTTAGAAACGAATAAAAAATGTCTGCGGATCTCTGTTTTGTATGATATAATTATTATATTATAAAAGATTTTGTTAAATTTACTAATCATAAGTATTAACTATTAAGTCAATGGTTTTGCTATTAGTATGTTGTTTTATGTTTTTTTATATACTTATTTGTTGTTAATATTTAAATTTAAAAATTATATTATATTTTAATTATTTTATTATGTTTTAAACACTATATATTAAATTACAGTTTATCAAAACGTTTTAATTAATAAAGTTAATTAGTTCTATAGGAAGCTGTGTTCTAAACAAATATATGTATTTATACCTATCCTATTAACATTAATAACATTTAACACATTGTTATTAATCGACTCATGTCTCACCGTATTGACAAATAAAATAAAATCATATAAGCATTGATAATAAATACTATTATAATATACTAATATAGTATTTATAGTCAATGATATAAGTAAGTATACATAAGTAACCGATATAATAATTAAATATTATGAGTAGGACACTTCCTAGTTTAATAGTGCTTATTAGCAATCAGCTAAACAAATAATAAAAAATGTACAATGAAATAAATGTACGTATTTACGTAAAATAACCATCGAGTACAATAATTGTACTACAATTTCCATTAGCGTATTATCCTAAAATTAGCGCACATGTTGTTAAGGCGGGCTACATCACTGCGAGATGTTTGCACGCCGCTCGTTATGATGTTGTTATAGGCTTCGTGCATGTGCGCAGTATGCGCGCCTAGCGGACAACATTCGAACTTTTGGTGGTATATAAATAAAGGATAGTAAATATTGAATTACTAATTAATTAATCAAAATAACGTATTTGCATTGTAATATTAAAATAATATAATGAGTAATCAAGTCTGTTGTATGGTTGGTTGTACAAATACATATAGAAATTCGAAAAACATCAGTTTTTTTCGTTTTCCTAGTAAGCCACATGACATTTTACAGAAAAATAAATGGATTCAAGCAGTGAAGCGAAAAGGGTAGGTATCTAGAACTAATACCCACGACCCATCTAATTTTAAGTAAATTCCCTTGTAGTCTACAAGTTGTAGATTCCCTTATATTACATATTAAAAAAACTAGTTTAAATACCTAACCTTGTGCATAAGAGCCTTTGGATACCTACTACAAATAATATTTACAATTAGAATAATTTATGAAATCTCTTTCTACTTTCATATGAATGAAAAATTTACTTTTACTCATATACCTAATGTGTATTTAGTTTTAAATAATTGTATAATTACATAATAATATTGAATAATTATATTATAATTTGTATAATTTTAAACATTGTTAATGATAAATTGATAACTACTATTTGTTCAATTTTAGCTCTAACAATCAACTATGGGAACCTAATCAAAACTCACGAATATGTTGTGAACATTTTTTTGATGGTAAACCATCCAAACACCCAAATAGTCCATCATTCTATCCAACAATATTTCCTAAAATATACAAACAAAAAGTTCCAGCACATCAAAGTGTCGATCGATTCAGTCGTTTACAAAAAAGGAAATCTTGCAATACAATTATACCTACAAATCCAATGATTTACCTGAATCAAATGAACTTGATTGTCCTGATACTGTAAAATATACCGAGGATAAATCTACTCAAACTTCTATGGATTTAATAAGTAACAATTTTGAATTTTTCTGTTTCTTTTCCAACAATAATGTTAATACGCAAGCAAATATTGTCGGTTTAGATTCAATTTATTTTAAACCTAAAATGGTCGATAAATGTGAAGGTAATGTAAATTATGATATCTTAGAATATTTTAGTGGTTTTAAGTCTATAAAAATGAAAATCATTTAATATCTTTATGTGGTGTTAACCTAGAAACTTTTAATGTTTTTCTCACATACATAAATTATCAAAATTATTCTAAAAAATCTAAAGAAGATAAACTTTTGCTATCATTAGTGAAGTTAAAACTAGGAATCAGTTTTACATCAATTTCAATATTCTTTAATCTACACTGGTCCACATGTTCAAGAATTTTTAAAAATGTTTTAAAAATGCTCGCAGTTGCTACAAAAAAAATTGTGTTCTGGCCTAGTAAAAAACCTATCATTTCCACTTTACCACAATCTTTTAAACAGCATTATCCAAATTGTAGGGTTATTATTGACTGTACAGAAATCAAAACTGAACAATCACCACATGTTGATCAAAGAGCATTCATGTACTCTCTCTATAAATCTGCATACACTTGTAAATTTTTAGTTGGAATAGCTCCATGTGGTATGATCACTTTTGTTTCAAAAGCTTATGGTGGTAGAGCCAGTGATAGTTTCATCACTAATGATAGTGGTTTGTTAAATTTATTAGAACCTGGGGATCAAGTAATGGCTGACAAGGGATTTCCTGGGATAAAAACTAGTATGGATGAAAAAAATTCTATTTTAGTTATGCCCCCCTTTATGCACAATGGAGTTTTTACTGAAGATGAAATTATACAAACTTATAATATTGCTAGTGTTCGAATTCATATTGAAAGATCTATTCAGAGAATTAAAATTTATAATATACTTCAGAAAATTCCCATTGAACTTTTGGAATGTATTGATGATATAATATTTGTGAGTTGTGTAATGACAAATTTACAGCCTCCTATTATTAAACCAAACCCCTAATTAATTCAACCTTGTAAATTATTATTTTAATATTTTTTTTTTTTTTTATAACTATGATTTATTTATTACTTATATGTTATAACCTTTCGGCTTTCAGTTTTCATCATTTAATATTTTATGATACCTATATATTTTACATGTGTTTTTCCTTTTAGTTTACTTATATGATTTTGTATTCATTATAATGTTTAAGTCAAATACCTTATTTGTATTTCAACTAATAAACAATTAAAAATTAAAAAACAAATCCTTTATTATTTGTATATAAATACTATAACAATATAACCCTTTAAATTTAAAAATAATTATAATTATAATTATTTAATGATATTAAAGAAATTACATTATAATAGGATATATTGAAAAGTTTCTTTATTATTGCACTAACAGATTATAAAACCTTATAATCCAAAATGAACTATTAATTGTTTTAAGTAATATTTAAAATAAAAATTATTCATTTTGGAAATACATTTCTTCAAAAAATTATCATCTCTGTTTATGTTAATTAAAATACATTTATACTTGCTTGAATAAATGAAAATATCACAATATTGCAAACCACAGCAGTACATCAAAACTTGGCATTGTGTATAATAAATGTGATTTTTTTTTAACGTTATAACTCCATTACTATCTTTAATTAAATATTTTAAATTACATTCTCCTGCATCAGTAATAATTGGTTGATTCTGGCAAGAAATGGGACATTTTATTTCTAAGACTTTTATAGGTTTTCCATCAGACATTACAATTCCATCCGGGCTTCCACACAACCAAGGATTTAAATGATTTATAACTAAACCACATTCATAAACTTCAACCTCATACATTTCTATATATTTTTTTAGTGCAATTTTTTCATTTTTATTTCCATAAGTAACATTTTTTAGACCTCTGCCAAACATTGGTTTCTCATTTATTAAAGTTATGGCTAATTTTTCAAAATTTCTTAATCTGATTTTTACTAAATGTGCTTTGCTAGCTGACAATCTAATTGACCTTTCATCAAACCATGCTTGAGTGTTGGACTGTTGTATTGTTTGTATACATATGTTCATTATCTTATTTTTAGATAATTTAACATTGTTTTCATAAAAAGTTTCTGTTATTTTATTTACAAAATCAGGTTTAAAAATATTTTTTTCTTGTTTTTGATTTATTAAAATCCTATTTATGAGGAAATAGTACTGTTCTACATTTAATGACTTTAAAACGTTTTCTATTAGATTATTTAAGACTTCAGATACAATTCTTTCACACTCTGTTTTTTTTTCTTCATCATAGACAATTTTAAATAAAGATGGTGTTATGAAATTAGGAACTGTGTTAATAGGAATGCATGGTTTCAAATGAGTAGGCTTAGGTGGAAATAGTTCTTCTATTTTTTTACCCTTGCAGTATTTTTCTTTTCCTACCTTTGAGATTTTTGGTTCATTCCATTCACAACGATTACTTGTTTTGAAATGACCACTCTCTGTATTTATATAATGTATCAATGCATATATATGTTTGCATTTACCTCCAAGACCAGCTGGGCATTGACATATAGCTTCTACAACATTTCTGTTGGTCCCTTGAACCTATTATATAATTTAATAATTTTAGACTGTTCATTTTTACTACCTAATATTTTGAATAGGTACAATAATATTTCAACAAAATAATAATGAAATACTACAATAGATTACTGAGAGTTAAGACTAAGTTAAACTTACTATGAGTTTCACTAGATATGGATGTAATGTAACAGAAGTTTGCCGTATAACATGGCCTTTAATTTGACTTTTGTTTTCAATTAATACCTAATTCATTAACATTTATAACATGGTGACTTTCCACCAACAGTTTTCCTTTATTCTGAACATTGTCAGAAAAACCACTACTAATGATACTTTTAAATCCTGAGTAAAGAATTATACTGTTATTCATATTTAATTATTTAAATGCTAAATCAAAATTTACATAACAAAGTGTATACACTATTACAGACAATTTGAAATATTAACCACTTTTTTTGGGCATGTTTTCATAACAAAATATTATTATCTAACGTCTTAGGGTGTTATTGATATGGTAACTAGTAAACATAATATTGTTATAACGTTTTGCAATGCAATTTTCAATAATAATTATTAATAAATAAAATATTTATAGTGTAATAGTACAGATAGGTTATAATATAATATTGTAGGTACTACCACAGAACAATTCGTGTACCATCAAAACTTAGATTTTTGTCCACCATGCGCGCTGGTGTAGGATTCATATCAAATGCACGGAGCCTATACACACTTCGTGTCTATTAGTATAAAGCACGGTTATCTACACAGGTTGGCGTACGACGATATGTATTCCATGCATTGGACTGTCGAAGTGGCGTTTATGGTGAACTATTAGCGCTAGTAGTCATCGACCCGACTTTAACATGTAATTCATACAGAAAAATATAGTTTTTCATTCTTTGCTCATAAACGACTACAAAAACATAAAAATTTCTAAGCAACTAAATGATAGATTGAACATTTTTATATCAAATAGAATTACTCTGGTGTTTCTATCTTAAAAATAACGTTTTATTTTCAAAGAAAACAATATATTATTTTGGTGCCAAAAATCAAAATAATACGTTTGATATTTTATAAACATAGACATGTGGACATGTGGTAGATAAATATATTTTTCTTCTTCTGAATGTATTATAATATCCATTTATTTTCGATATTCTATGTCATTAATATATCACGTAAATTTGTCAACTGTTATTGTTCTATACTTTATCATGATATAGTTGATATACAGTAGGTAGTGTCGTGTAGGTATTGTACGAGTGTACTACGTACATTTCAACATGGTTAAGTGTTGCGTAGTTGGGTGCACATCTGGTTATAAGTCCAACAACGAAATTGTATCCCAATTTTGTGTACCAAAAGATATTATTTTGAGAAACAAATGGTTTAAAGCTATTTCAAGAAAAGATTTTGTAATTTCAAATAATACATATGTCTGTGAAAAACATTTTAATGAACATGAAATTATTAGGCATTGGATACCTGGATCAGTTAAAGTAAGTACCTATATTATATATTTATATAAGTTTTTGTTACTAATATAGTAATATTAAGTAATTAACAATCAATAACTAAGTAATATTTAGAATATACATTTTTTTTAGATTCTGAATGAAGTGATGAATGTATTGATTTTACAATGATGTGTGTGTTTTTTTTTTTTTTTTTTTGTGTACAGCATAACTTGTCAAAATAAATGCATCAAATATTCGTTTTTATAATACATGGACACAATTTTTTTTTATTAGCATTTTAAGTTCAATATTAAAATTCATATTTTAGATTCCATACAAACGGTGTAAATTGATGGAAGGTGCTATTCCTTCAATTTTTCCAGGACCCAAGTACTTATCAAAAATACCAAAAATAATTAGAAAGCCTCCTGTTAAATATTCTATAATTGATGTAAAGGATTCTAATTCAAACACCACTTCTGTGAATTCTGATATGCCAGTAATAAGTCAAGATTCAATAGTTAATGATGGTAAATTATAGTTTTATTATACAATTTATGTAGGGACTTGTAGTAATAAACAACTATGTACCACAATTTTAAAATTAAATTCAGAATTTATTGCTCGGACTTATTTTTGAAGTTATAGCCATTGTCCATTATAACATTGTTCGCGCCACACGTCGACGTATTCTCCGATTATTATTATGTTTCTTCACAAATAAAAAGGTATATTTTCTGTTCTATATTTATATTATTTTGTACGGGGCCGTTGGCCAAAATACGTTGCACAACCGCATGAGATTCGGTATACAGTCGGTCGGCACACTGTGGTCGATCGTCGCGAATAAAACGCTGCAACGGGCACGTTTGACGTCGGGAGGCGTACAGGTGAGCTACTAACCTCCCGCCGACTGTAAAGGGCCGAATCTATGTACTGTGTCATAAATGTTCATTACACCAGTAACGGCATAAGGGCTCATGGGCGAGCAAGGACAAGCGTTCGGCGACCCGAGCGCTCTGCGCCGGAGGAGCCCGGGTCTGCACGCTGGCTACGGTGCCACACGTTACAAAACGGCCGGTCCCGCGTTCTATGATAAGACGGGGACGCGCCCACGCGCTTTAGCCAATCACAAGCCAGAGTACGCGTATCTCACGCGCCTTAGCCAATCACAGACCAGAGTACGCGTATCTCACGCGCTTTAGCCAATCACAGGCCAGGGATTGCGTATCTTCAGACGTCAATGAATCACAGGCCACGGAGGGCGTAGTTACGACCACAATCGAAGACAAGCTCGGGTGGCTTCGGCAGCTTCAGCGATTACACAGCGCCGCCGTCTATAAATACCAGTGCGGAGCACAAAATCAGTCAGTATTCAGACTACCTCAACCGTAGCAAGACCTACCCAGGCAGACTTGCGCGGTTTTGGGAACTCTGAACGTCCACGGCACCTGGCTGTAGCAAGACCCACCCGGGCAGACTTGCGCAGTCGGACCGTAGGCAATAACACAGCCAAACCAACAAGAACGAACGCACGGCAACCAATCGGATACAGTCCACTCAACGAAGGCACGGTACACAACAACATATTATAATTAGGTATAGATTGAAATATTTATTTAATATTTTTTTCTTTACACAAAATTAATGACATTTCATTGATTACTTATGTATAATGTTCATTATATTATAGTTAATAGTTGTTGGTAGATATAAACTATATTATAATGTAACTTTTGGTCTACATGTTTCAAAAATTGTTTAAGAAACTAAAAACCTAGGTGTGTAAATTTAAAATTATATTATAAAAATAACATTTCATAGTAGGTATTTATCAATATATCCTTTTCCAGGAATGTTTGATTCAACAAGGAATATTTTTTTTAGTAATATCATTTTTACATATTTTTAATTTATAATTTTTAGATACATACTATGAATATTTATAGATACATTAATATACCTACAATTTATTCATAGTTATAAAATAAATAAATTAGGTACTATTTGTCTATATAATAAATTTAATATTGAACTAAATTAGGTACGTAGTTTAATGCACACCTGTCACCTACCTATAATAATTTATTTTATTAATTTATTCCAGACAATTTATTATATCATACATCAGAATTTAAATTTTCTAACTCATGGATAAAATTGACTAAAAACACTGATCACTTCTGTCTAGTAACTTTTTGTTCAAGAAGTAATACTCCTGAAGTAGAAAAATGTATAAAAATAGATCACTTGGGTGTAGTCTCATTTTGGATTTTTGGTAAGGAGTTTAACAAAGATGATTTAAATTTTAAGCTTGGAAAAAGTGTCTTAGAATTTAATGAAAATATAAAGGAATTTGAATCTATTAAAATTTACCATGGTGGTGCTGAAGCTTCATTATTTCCAAAACATCCTCAAAGTTTATGCACAGTTACCTCTAATGGTCTTCTTAGACATAATGAGTGTGTTTTTATAATTCAATCAAAATCTAAGTATTGTGATAAATGCAAAATACTATCAATATCATTGAATGCTCGAAATAAAAGAAAGATTGATGGCTGTGAAGAAAAACTGGATTTATCACCCACAAAAATGAAAAAAGTGAATGAAATAAGAAAAAAATCATATGCCCTTCAACGAATTGTGAATAAAAGTACACAACAAATAACTGAATTAAAAGAAGAGCTGAATAATACCCAAATGATTATGTCTGAATATTCAGAACAATTGGTTAAAAATAAATTATCAAATATGAACGAATCTCAAAAAACCCTAGTAATAGAATGCGCAGCAAAATATAAAAACCCAAAAAGTCGTAGGTACACTGAAAATTGGCTTATGCTGTGTTTACTATTAAATATCAGATCACCATCAGCATACAAATATTTACGGGCAAGTGCTCTTTTACCATTACCACACCCAAAAACAGTAAGAAGCCATTTGGCATCAATAAACACTGCTTGTGGATTTGATAAGGATTTTTTGAGTCTTCTTAAGAAAAAATGTGATCAAATGACAGATATAGCTAAACATGGAGTATTATTATTTGATTCCATAAACCTTCGTAAAAGTATTGCTATAATTTCATCAAATTTAACCTACCATGGCCTTGAAGATTTTGGAGGAGAGGGTGATTTGCCACAACATAAAGAATTTGCTGACCACTCTCTTGTGTTCATGTGGCAGTCATTAGGATCAAATTTCTACCAAACTATTGGTTGTTTTGCTTCTAAAGGTGAAGTCAAAGGTTAATATGAATTGAAAAATTAATATAATATTATTTATTTATGAATTATGTAATAATAGTAATCTATTTTGTAATATTAATTTTATTTGCTTGCTTGTAGGTGTTATAATTGCTCAGCTTATGTTAAAAGCTATATCTCTTTTAGAAAATATTGGAATCATAGTTGATGGTGTTGTTTGTGACGGTGCTACAACTAACCGTAGAATGTGGAAAGAAATTAGCATCAATGGTTCAAAACAAAATCTTAAGAATTATTTTGAACATCCAATAGAGCCCAACCGAAAAGTATATGTATTTTCAGATTTTGTACATTTGTTTAAATGTGTCCGTAACCGTTTGTTCAATAATAAATGTTTACAAGTATGATATTAAATCTCATCTATTATTTACATATTATTGTGGTTAATTAATAAATAGTATATACTATCTTTTATTCTTAGATTAGTGCCCAGAAAGAACAAATTTGTTGGGAATATTACAAAGAAGTGTACAAAATGGATGTACAAAATCCTGGTAATTTAAGAGCGATACCAAAGATAACACCACAACATTTGGAACTAACACCTATGGCTAAGATGCGTGTTCATCTTTGTACACAAGTAATTTTGATATTTTTAAAATTGTATAATCATAAACTATAAGCTTGGTAAAACAGAAATTGTCTTAAAAAAAAGTTTTTAAAATTAACTTTTAGGTTTTAAGTTTAAGTATGTCAAAAGCAATGCAATACTATTTAAGTAAAGGATGTTTGTCTCTCAAGGATTCGTCTGAGACTGCTCAATTTACTGAATATTGGAATAATCTATTTGATAATTTTAATCGAACTCTACCATGGCAAGGGCTCAAATTAAATAGTGATGGATTTCAGGTAAAATTAAAGGGATTAAATTCTGTTTGTTTATTTTATGGAACAACTATAATACCTAATACATAAACATGTTTAGTTAGTTAATAAATTAGAAAATAAGTCAGCATTCTTTATTGTATAGAATTTTGAAAATGCCATTAAATATTTAAATGATTGGGAAGAAGAAATGATTGTTGGAAATATAAAACCAGAAGATTTTTTAACTGATAGTACAAATAAAGGACTACGAGTGACTATTCAATCAACTATTGATTTGTCAAAACATTTGTTGGAAAATTGTAATTTTGAATATGTTTTAACAGGAAAAATTTGTCAAGATCCATTGGAATTAAATGTTTTATTTTGTATTAAACTTTTATTAGTTTATCAAATAGCTAAATTAATTAATTTGTTTTACATTACAGAAATTTGTTGGTATTATAAGGCAGGTATCTGGTCCTAATGACCACCCTACTACCCCAACGTTCCTACATCTCTACAAAATCTTATCTGTGTATTCTGTTCTTAAACCTCCAAAATTCAGCAATTGCACAATAACAAATACAGATGCTCCAAAATTGTCATTAGAAGATTTAAGGGAAATTTTTCATAATAAAACTAATGAAAGGTATGAAAAAATAAATAAATTAAGAACAAAATTAGACCAATATGTTGATGACGGTATATGGGAACCAAGTGATATTTTTCCACAAGTCAGTAATGATTCAGACAAATCTAACACAAGAGACTGCTTGATATATTACCTTTGTGGGTATGTAATGTTTTTTTGATAAAGCTTATAATATTAAATTGCTGTTTTTTCAATAACTACCTATGTTAATGCATTGTTTAAATGCTTACAGCTTACTTATGGTTAAATAAACTGGGTGATTTAACTTTGTCCATAGACACTCTGCTGCTTGAGCAAGATACCATTAAAGCACACATCAATATACAACCTTAAATTCTTTGCTCAGCTCAGATTCTAACAAAGCTTATATTATTATTTATTATATTTTGTAATTATTTAATGCTTTTCTTAAATAGGTACCTATTTATTTATTTATTTTGTTAATGTTCCTTATATTTATTTTTAGGTTACCTAAATCATTATTACAATTTACAGTAAGTAGCAAAATAAATAATTTAATACAAACAACACCTATTATGACAGTTTGAAACACTAACAATTAAGGAATACTAAATACTAGACAGTCAATAAAAAATAAATATTTCATTCTTCATTATTATCCATTTTAATCATATTATATTTAAACTATTTTTTCTTCTTCTTATATCAACATTTCTGTTTTTTTTTTTTTTTTTGTAGAGGTACCTTTAATTCATTTTTGTATGACTATTCTTATAGGTAGTCATAATATTATATATAAGTAAAGAACCTTTTTAACTATTTTATCAGTAATGTTATTTTGATTTTTGGCACCAAAATAAGGTATAGTGTTTTCTTTGAAAATAAAACGTTATTTTTAAGATAGAAACACCAGAGTAATTCTATTTGATATAAAAATGTTCAATCTATAATTTAGTTGCTCAGAAATTTTTATGTTCTTGTAGTCGTTTATGAGCAAAGAATGAAAAACTATATTTTTCTGTATGAAATGTATGTTAATGTCGGGTCGATGACTACTAGCGCTAATAGTTCACTACAAATGCCACTTTAACAGAGATAACACTCTCGTACGCCAACCTGTGTAGATAACCGTGGTATAAAGTCAATGGTGTCAACATAACCACTATCACCACAGATGTATTATTTTTCCCTGCTTTTTTTTATGTATAAAACATAAAATCGATTTTTTTTTGAGATACGACCTATTAGTCACCCATCGACGATATTCATATTCATTTCTTATTAATTGTTTTTAATTATATAATGAATAATCCAAAAAGCATAATCTTTGATACATATCTAATGGGGAATATTCCATGAATAGTCATCTATTAGTTGTTATCTTTAAAATATAGTTCGAATTAAACGGCCCGGATTCCCAGTTTAACAGAAAATTTGCTATCTGCGCCCGTGCGTATATGTGTGTGTGTACTATATGCGTGTTATGCCGTATGTATAAATGATTATTACTGAATACTGATTTGCCAGATGCCGTTGATGTCAAAATTATTGCTCTTCAAGTTTTAAGTGTTTTAACTAGTGACAAGTGCTTTAGCCTTTAAAGTTTAAATGCCCTTTTTAAACACATAATATTATTATGTTGTATAGAGTATTATAGACGTCTGTTGTAGTGTCGTATACTTGTCAGTAAGTAACCTAACCTACCTACGCTGGAACCCGAGGTGAATTACTCCGAGCTAATTGTGCCGTTTTTTAATTTTTTGTCATTGTTGCAACTTTCAGTTATACACCGGTGGTGCGTGGTAAGTTATTTAAATTTATTATTATTACAATAATTACTATATGTACACTAATAAATTTATTCGTTAACAATAATAATAAATAATTATTTTTAAAAAATCACTGCATAGGTAGTACCTATTATATAGGTACAAATAATAATAAATATTTATTTTATTTAGGTACATCATGTGTCATGACTACTGCATGGTAATTGTAATGTATTATTATTAATTAATCAGTAGAACTTGGATATTTATGGTTAGGTATTGCTTAGCTTTTTTCTATTATTTATTATGCCAAAGTAGGTAGGTGATTATATAAAGTGATAAGTACTGAAGTAGGTACCTACAGACTACAACTCAAATTTAATTCATACATCATAGATAGGATCTATAGATTACGAATCCACAATTTGTTTACATAAATTGACAATTTATTTATATAGTTGCGTATTGGTTGTTTTTATTTTTTTATTTATTAAATAAATTTCAAACTACAACAGTATTACATTATACAATATTAACATTATAACAAAAAGAGTTGGTCACATTCAAGCCACCCATATAGCAAAGGGATATTTAATAAATATTCTATTTATATTTATTTTTATATATTAATATCGGTTGAATATCTTAAATAGCACTGTAGAAAATTTTTGAATATCAATGAGATATTGAATGTAGATATGTCATATGAACCAAAAGTCATAACTGGTGTATATACAAATTAAGATATCTATTCAATATTTCTACTTATTTATATATCTGTAAGATATCAATAACACAACTCTTGGTTATTAAATAATAAAATTGTATTTGCCATGATAAACCAAAAGGTCACACGGACAAACGAATAGACAATGACTCTGTAGAAATGAGAGTCCTAATAAAATAAAATAATAAAATTATCTTTATAATTCATTCATGAAAATTTAATTAACATTCTAAGAGAATAGTTCATAGCTATGGTAAAATATATTAACAAATGTATAGGTACAATAAAAATCTTAATAAATGTCAACTTGTCATGTATTATATAGTCAATAGTTATTTAATTCAACATTATGATTATGTACCTACAATTAATTATAAATTGTGAAAATGAGGATTTATCATAATTAATTTGAAGTGAATTATTATCCAACCAAGATTTAAAATTTTTAGGCCAATGCTCATTTTTTCATCAATATTATTCAAACATTCACAACTAAATTTAATTTCTGGTGTGAATTATTGATAAAAAATCAAATTAATTATGTTTTATATTTCATTTTTTTTTAAATTATATTTTATTTTCATATTATATAGGTAGGCAATTTCACATTCTAAAAAAATATTATAATTTTGTCCATTTTCTGTGGCCTTATATATTTTAATGATCAAATATATTATAAAATATAGTATTCTGCAATAGTTGCCTACCTAATTATATTTAGGTAAAATAAAAGGTCTATTTTTTCTTATACGTTCATTAAAAACTGCTATTTAAAATACACATTTTATTAGGGTACATACTTACTAATTAGGTACTATGTTCTTAATTGGCTTTCTATACAAATTTTGTTTGATTTATTTTAAAGTTATTCTTTGAAAGTATCCATGTGTAAGTAACATTTTAAAATTTAAGTAGGTAACATACTTATAGGTACCTACCTCAACTTTATTCTTAAGATGTCAGAGTTGTAATTTATTTACTTATTATTAGGATTAATTATACATAATCAAATATGGATTCTGAAAAACAATATGCTAATAACAAAAAATGCCCATCATCGTCCAAGTCACAATTTAATAAAAATATAAGACAACAACTTCAAACTTTAGACTGTATTAGAAAAAACAATGTAATATTATCTAGTAACTCAACTATTAAATATCCTAGAACAAGTGTCCAATGTAGGCCTCATTCTAGAGACATGACAAATGAATTATTAACTATTGAACAAGATATTCCCAATCCTGCTAGTATTTCCAAACAACCTTTACAGACGATCACAGTAAACAACGATTTAACTTTGCCAAGAATTATTTCAACTGAATTAGAATCCAGTATACTAGACAATTTTGAAAATAATTTGACAACAAATGCAGACATTCCTGACCAATTGCGAGCATGGGCAATAAGAAATAAAATTACTCATGTTGCTTTACGCGAGTTATTGTTTATACAAAAGCAAATACCTGATTTGAGAAATCTTCCAAAAGATCCCAGAACCTTTTTGCAAACACAGAGAAGAACTATTTTGCGTGACATTAACCCGGGAAAATACTATAATTTCGGTTTACAAAATGGCATTGTAAATATTTTGGAAAAAGTTGATCTTTTAAGTATCCCTGATGTGATAAAGGTTGGTATAAACATTGATGGATTACCACTTAGTGATTCATCTTTAAGCCAGGTTTATCCAATTTTATGTTTAGTTTCTAATGTTGAAATTTTATTGCCTTTGAATATTTTTTGTGTTGGAATTTATCATGGTTACGATAAACCATTAGATTTTAATTAATTATTGGAGGAGTTTGTAAATGAGGCTATTCATATGACTTTAAATGGTATAGATATAAATGGTAAATATTTTAATTTCAAAATTTCCATGTTATTGTTTGATGCTGTTGCTAAAGCAAGTGTACTTAAAATCAAAGGCCATAGTGGATATTCATCATGTACGAAATGCACCCAGGAGGGAGAATATTTAGATTATGTGATTTTCCCAGATATTGAATTTGTAAAGAGGACTGATTTTACCTTCATCATCTTAACTGCAACTAAATTTTCAGCACGCCTTGGCAAAATAGATGTAGTCTTAGTCAGACCTATTGGAACTATGATAACGTTACCTTTAATTTTTAACTGTCCATCACTTTGAAGACATTTGAATATTTTCATAAACGGTAATCTAAGGGAAATCATTTGCTTTTCTATTTGATTTAATTGCGTAACTGAAGACGGAACACTGTTTAACTCATAACCGTTTCTTATGTACAACGGAGGAACTTTGGATTTTTTTATATGCGGAAGACAACTGGAACATATCGTCACAGTATTCTTGGCATCACTTGGAATTGACATCCCCAATCGACTAAAGATATCAGAGTTGCATTTATTGACACTGGATGGGAAACGTAATCTAATTAATATTTAGACATTCATAACTAACATAATATAAAAATGGATAGAATTTCTTTGGCGGATGTTTATACATTTTGTAGTGCTACTCCGAACACACGAAATATGGTTGAAGGAAAAAATATCTTAAATAGTGGACATCTAATAAATTGTAGATATTTTAGTAAAGATTTAAACCATATTAATATATTAGGTATGTGTTTACAAACTTCAGCAAAAAGGGATAAACCACATAATATAACCAGGAGCTTACAATTAAATGAAAATGGTATAAAAATAACAAAAATATTATGTTCATGCAAAGCCGGAAATAGTCAAAAGTGCAAACATATTGTGTCAACATTACTTTATCTGAACAGGTTAGTGTTAGCTTGGTGAAATTTTGACCAGTTTTTTTTAAATACTAACCAACTTACTTTATGGTTTAATTTTTAATGTGGATCTATTTATTAAGAAATGGGATTAGTTCATTAGAACCTATCTCTCAAACTGATCTAAAGTGTTCTTGGAGTGGTCAGAAAACAACTTTAAATCAATATTTACCTAAGCCATTGAAAGACCACTTATGCTTTTCTCAAAAATCCACCATATTTATGACATCTTTATCAGATGAAAAACAAAAGCATATTACACAGATATTAATTGATAGAAATAAGAATTCAGCCATTTTAATACACAGGTATTATTTTATAAAAAAACACAGAAAGCATTAAATTCTTTTGTTTCATTGAGTTAGCTATACACAAATAAAAAATAACTAATATCTTTTACCAAATATTTTAAATTATTTAACTATAAATTTAATTTTTCATAGAAAATTAGATACCTCAGTTGGTACTAACTTGGTATTTTCATTTTTTTTTTATGTTTAGTACAGGAAAACAACACATTTATAATAAAGACATAGAAAACACTAATCATATAACTTATCCTAGTGAAGATTTTAAACACATGTTCACTTAAATTGAAAAAAGGAGTAAAAATATAATACAAATTGAGTATATATTTGCTCCTTTAAGACATTGCTGTCAAAAACAATATGAAAAAATTACATGTGTTAATGTAGCTAGTGTATGTTTTGATAGTAGTATTTCTAAGTATATATGGAAAACACAAAGAAAATTTAGAATAACAGGATCAAGATGCTATTCATTGTACACATACACTAAAAATAAAAACCCCAATTGGCAGATAAAATCTTCTAAATATTTTAGTAATGCAATATTTTCAAATAAATTTGTCAGACATGGGATTAAATATGAACCAATTGCAAAAATTTTATATTTAAACTCTTCTGTAAACTGTAAAATTTTTGAACCAGGTTTATATGTGAGTAACAAAAATCCTTGGTTAGGATATTCAGCTGATGGTGTTGTGTTTGAATTTGGTAAACCAATAAAGCTTTTGGAAATAAAATGTCCATTTCTTGGGAAAACAGCTGGAATTAAAAAAGTGTTAAAAAATGTAAGTATATTTCAATTGTGAAAGGCATTTATACTTTAAAACATCGTCACCCCTACTATGGACAAATACAATTGGGGATGTATTTATTTAATTTACCTGCCACTAATTTTTGTCTCTATTGTTCTTTCGATACCAGCATGTTTGTAATTACAGTTTTAAAGGATGATAAATTTATTTTTTAAATGTTAAGTAATTTAAAAACAAATTATTTTAATAATATGTTACATAATATCTGTTAGGACATGAAATAAATGTTATATTATATGTTAAAATTATTTACAATATTATAATACAAAAATTAATTAACATAAATTGCATTTTGATTAATTAGGTAACAAATTTATCATTTGCAAGAATTGGATGGCTTAAATTTACTATTGCACATATTATTGTAAATGAAGCAACTAATCTAGAGAGTAGATTAGAGGGATATTTTTGGAAAACATTAAAAACTTTTATTCTCTGGTTTACTCTCTCTATATGAACTCTTGCACTAGCTATATCTACATTCATAAGTGATTCATCTTTACTCAATTGTTTATTTTCTTTCAAAAAAGGTGGTCTGTAAAGTTTTACAAGCCTTTGAGCACAAATATAGTCAATAAGGAATCCCTTGTCACACATTATTGCATCTCCGTTCTCTAATTTATCAATTAGTTTACTGTCTTCAAATATAAATTTGTCTGATGTTCGGCCACCATGTGCAGGAGTTATAAAAGATAAAATTCCACCAGGTGTTATGCCTGTCATATATTTAGCTGTGTAAGTTGATTTATATTGTGAATAAGTTATTATAGATCCAGTTAAATTTTTAGGTTTCACTAATGGAATTTCAATGCAGTCTATAACAATTCTAACAATTCTATTATCTGAGAACTTTCTGAAGCACGTTGGAATATTGCATTTTATTTCAGTTCTAGATGGCCAAGAAATGATTGGTTTCAAAATAAATGATAAAATATCAATAGTATTTCGCTTGCATTTATCATTAGAACAATCAAAAAATATAGCTAGTTTCAATTTCATAAATGTCATTACAATTCTTTCTTTAAGGGAAAGAATATTTTGATTACGACTGGAAACTAGATTTGTAAGTTGCATACTTTCAATTAAGCTATCAAGAAGTTGATAAGAGGAAATACCTGTTAATGTACTTAGTTTTTGCTCAGTGTCCATTAAAGTTAATATTTTCAGTTTTATGTCACCACTAGAAACTTTGACTGACACATCACTAGTTGTTGGTAGATCAATATGTTCATCCATTGGAATATTTGGTAAAGTTTCATTAATAATATTTATATTATCATTTTCACAATCTTCAAATGTTAATTGACAATTTGCTCTTTTTGCAATCCTCAATAGTCTTGAACTATTTTGTTCTTTTTCTTTAGGGCTGATTACTTTGCGTATAGATCGTGTTGGCAGATTACATGTAGGAACTGCAGTTTTCTTTAAATACCGTTTTGTTGAATGTGTATCTAAACAAATATACACGGAAAAAAATAATTTAGTTTTAGTAAATAGTTGATTACTTAGTAGTTGGATCAACTAAATTAGTAGTTCTATTTACTTATTGATTTAGTAACAGCTAATAAAACTGCATTGTTAAATATGTTAAGTTCACACAACTATAAATAAAGTAAAAATTAGATATCAACTACATTGTTGAGTTCATCCAATTATAAATAAAGTAAAAATTTGTTATCAACTACATTGTATAGTTGAGTTACCAAAATAAATCAATAAAAATAGTAAATACTGTTTTTTGTTATTTCCAACAATAACTTTTTTGTCTGGGTACTATGATATTCGATAACGTTTACTATATTATATAGTTGCACTGACGATTAAAGATAAAACCTCGTGGTGGTTGCACTACATTTGAATAGCGGCTACAGTGTGTGTTGCATGCCAACATTTTAAAGTCAAACCAAATTTTATTTTCACAACTTACGTTTTTTATATTTTGTACTTAATTCTTATAATAAAACACAATATTATTTGTTATAAATTATAATATAATTACTACATATTATACCTATACCTAGTACAATATTAAAAACTATTTTATACCTATAAAAAAGTATTCAACGTTTTTTTTTTTAATTATGGCTGATGACTTTGTGGTAAACATTGTAAATGAACTAAAATTAAGTGAAAGCATAATTCAAGTATTCAAAGGTAAGTTAATTATTGTAAATACAACTAAGCTTTAATAATAAATAATTTAAACATAATCTACCTACTTTTTTATTTTTTTATTTATTTTAATTTTTTAGTTTTAATTATTTTTTTTAAATTTTTTTATTATGATTTTTTTCAGATGAAGACATTGACAGTTCTGCATTTATATGTTTAACAGAGTGTATGTTAGCTAATTTAATACCCAAAATAGGCCAGAGAGCTAAAGTTTTAAATAAAATAAATGAATTAAAAAAGTTAGAAGAAAGAAATAGTACTCAATCTGTGGTAAGTACCTATAACCTATAGACTATCTCATTAGTTAAACATATTTACTATATACTATATAATTAGATGTAGAAATGGCAAATGTGTGTAATGTGTATTCTGAAATATAGATTATATTAACATAATAAGTATTCTATGATAGATAATTCAAATAGATGTAAGAATATTTTTCTCCACCTATGGCCATATCAAAACCAAATGTGCAGACAATATACATTGTAATAAATATGTTATTAAATAAACTCACTCATGAGTATCTGACAGTTTTACCTAATCATTATTTATTATAGATACCACTAAAGATATTTTTATATTTTATACCATTATTAATATTTAATGTCATGGTACCAATCCTGACATAGGTACCTGTTGACTAGAAACAATGTATAATAGGTACCTAGTCACAATTCATAAGTTATTCATAGATTTCTTAAGTTATGTTTTAAATATTGACATACCTACCTAAATTAAAATTTAAGTAACTTAATGATTAGCATGTAATTTTTTTTTAACTATTAACTTCAAACTTAACTATATAAATATTGACTTAACTAATTAAATTTAATATTTTTCATGCCAATATCTTTTGTATTGGCCATAGGTGGTAATTCCACACACAATTATAAATTATTGATATACATAGATATTATGTATTTTATTAAAGCAGGTTGATTCAGGTTCCTCTAAATATAATATATTTGAAAATGGAAATTTAAGAGAAATATTACTGTTGGAAGATAATTCTGTGTTTGCAAATAATTCAGCAAATAATTTGTTATTTGATAAGAGCAATACAAATTTATTTGATGATAATATAAATTCTAACTTAAATGAAGATACTCCCAGTAATATAAGTTATGATGATACAAATGCTAATTTAACTAGTTTGAATAATGTAACAGTTTTGCCAGAGCCTGTAAGTGTTAAGAGAAGTTATATATAATTTAGGAAATATTAAATTACCTAGTACTTTATATAATTATATTATGTTTTCTAATGAATATAATATTTCTTAAAAACAATATAGGAAAAGAAAAATACTGTAAATGAAATCTTGTTGAATCACTCTGAGGGAAATATAATTTTGAATTTCTATAAAGCTAATCAATCATTGAACAGTCTTATGAGAAATAAAATGACTCATGTAATCATTACTTCTATGTTACAACAAAATGAGAACCAGAATTTACAAACAAATTGTTTTAAAACCTTAGCACTAGATATCATTAAATTATTTCCAACCGAAACTTCTCAGACATATTTTATTCCATATCAAAGAGAAGGAGACAAAAAAACACCTAATAGAGGAAAACTTTGGGATAAATATTGCAATCTAAGAAAAATAATTAGAGAAATTTCAAATAAAAATAAATTTTCTAAAGCATTACCTGATAGTTCAGATTCAACACACTCTATTAATTATGAAGGTACCTACTTAATTTATTACATGACTGTAATAGTGCTCTTATTCTGTTTTTTAAATTTAAAATTTTTATAAACACTAGGAATTGAGGATGACATGTTTTGGTTGAAGAATAATGTAGCTCCTTGGGAAACACTTTTAGAAAAATGGGATAAGACTTTTCAACTACGATATAACAATAGTACTAAATTTAACGAAGAAAAAGACATGTGTTTTAAAGTTTTTCCGGGGCTAAAAACTTCAACTGCATTTGTATTGGTTAGTTTAAACCTTTAATTCATATAATTAAAATTATAAACCTTTTAACCTTTTAACCAATTAAAATTGTATTCTTAAATTAAATTTAGATTGAGAATGATTTTAGTAAATTATACCCTGAAAAAGAATTTACTTTCTTTGTAAAATTTGATTTATTTAAGAAACAACTTATTATGTATACAGAAAAATGTACACCCAAATTTAAAGAAAAATTTTCAGTTTTATTAAACGAGTTGAAAACTCCTAGTTCTTCAGGCGAGTGAAAATATATTATGAAATAACAATCAAATATTAAAAATTTAAATTTTTTAATATTCTGTGATATGGTCTTATACTTTTTTGATAACTCTTTTTATATTTATTTTAATTTTCAGGATATGATGATATTGCAGCTATAAAATTGTTAATGGAACTATTTTCTCCAGTCAATATAAAACGTAAATTTGGATTAAACTCTAAAACACAATGGCGTCCATCTAAAATTGAATTGCGACAATCTTTCATATACTTTACTAATGTAAGATTGCAATATATATTATAATCTGCATTAATTAATTTTTTCATATTTAATTGTCATTATTATAATTAAATTGCTTGGTTTTTTTTTTAGAATTTCACTCAATTGAAAGAAATTGATGGAGAAACAAAAGAAAAAGCATTAAGGAAAGGACATAGTGTTCAACCATACATGATATTTGTTAATGGAAACAATGATTTGGAAGTATCTTCTTACTATGTAGTAATTAACAGTAATTATATAAAACTGGAAAGTCCCCTAAAGGCTATTGACATATGTCTTAAAAGTTTTTTTTCTTTTCATTTAAATTACCCACTTGAATGTGAAGTTATATGGATTTTCATTCAGAAATATTTTTATAATATAACCACCAAGTTTGACAATAGTTTTCAACAAGTAAATAGTATTATGAATGATTTAAACATTTTAAAATGATTAATTTTTAATATTTAAATTTAAATTTTATTTGTACTTATAATTAAAAATTATATTATAAAATAATTTATATTAGGTAAAACATGAAGCCCGTTTGCTTTTTATGCTCTAAGGAAGTTGGTAATAATAACCAACTTTTTAAACATTTTAAATTGTTTCATTCTAATTGTATTATTTCTAATTATAAATGTTATATTTCAAATTGTCAACGCCTATTTGACTCATTAAATTCTTATAGGAAACATTTAAAAACACATAATAAAAATCAGTTTATTGAAGTTCAACATTTAGATGATAATACAATTGTTCATTCTCAAAATAATCATCTAACTCCTCAGGGCTCTAATATTGATAATCAAACAAATTTAACAAATGAAACTACTGAAATATCCATAGAAAATTTTAAAAACTCAGTTTTAAATGATGCAATAAAATTAATATCAAAATGGTACAATAAATCAATTATACCTAGAAAACATGTACAGCTTTTAATAGAAGACATACATTTTTCTCAAACTTATTTAAATATTTTAAAAGACGAAGTCATAAATACTTTAAAATTAAACAATTCTACATGTAACGAAGTGTCACGTATTTCATCAATGTTTGAAATTTTAGATGACCCTTTTAAAGAACTAAAAACTGAATATCACAGGATAAAAATTCTAGAAAATTTAGGGGTTCTTATAAAACCAACTGAAGTGAAAGTAGGTAGTAAAAAAAAAAAAGTTTGCGGTTAAATTAATACAATTCCTATTAATATTTATTTTATTTCATTGAGGTCAATTTTCAAAGTATTTTTTGAATGCCCAAATGTTCTTAAAACTATTACAACACATTTAGAAAAGCTTTACTTAGCTAAAGGAAATATTGTTAGTAGTTTTGTTCAAGTAAATGATAATTGGATTTTAAAACAAATTAATAATCCTAATAAATTATTTATACCATACATTTTGTTTTTTGATGATTATGAGACAAATAATCCATTGGGGACACATGCAGGTATACAAAAATTAGGAGCTGTATATATTTCACTAAGTCCATGTCTGCCTTCTCAATATTCTTCAAAGATAAATAATATATTTTTAGCACTACTATTTAACTCAACTGTTAGAAAAGATTTTGGAAATCAAATTATTTTTAATAAGTTGATTGAAGAAATTAATTTTTTAGAAACTACTGGTATTGATGTATTTGTTGATAATAAAAATTATAAGTTGTATTTTTCCCTAGCCTTAATAGTTGGAGATAATCTAGGTCTGCACTCGATTTTAGGATTTTCTGAGAGCTTCATGGCTAACTTCCCATGCAGATTTTGTAAAACTTCAAAAGCAGACTGTAACATCCAAACTACTCAAAATAACAATAGTCTTAGAAATATGACAAATTATTCGGAAGATTTAATAATTAATAACTTGGCATTGACTGGAATAAAAGAACCTTGTATTTGGAACAATGTAATTAATTTTCATGTAACAAACAATTTTTCAGTAGATCTTATGCACGATTGCCTTGAAGGTGTATGCAGTTATGATCTATCTGAAATACTAAAAAGTTTTATTTTAAATTTTAAATACTTTTCATTAGAAACTTTAAATCAACGGTTGGTTGATTTTGATTATGGCCCCCATGATATACAAAATAAACCTCAACCAATAGCACCTGATTTTTTAAAAAAGAATAAACTTAAAATGTCTGCTGGCGAAATGCTATGTTTCACTCGTTGTTTAGGACTTATAATAGGCGACTTAATACCTATTAATTCAGAAATCTGGCAACTCTATGTGATCTTAAAGCAAATTATTAATATTATAACTTCTAGAATAATAAATAAAGATTTTCCATATTTACTTAAAGCATTAATTACAGAACATCATGAACTATACATAAAATTATTTAATACACACCTAAAACCAAAACACCACCACCTTGTTCACTATCCATTTATTATAGAAAAAATTGGCCCTTTAATACATGTTTGGTCAATGCGATTTGAATCAAAACACCGAGAGTCAAAAATGACTGCACAATCCATTACATGTAGAAAAAATATTTGTTATTCTTTAAGTCTTAAACATCAATTGAAACTTGCCTACCAATTCATATCAAATGATATATTATCAAATTCTTTTAATTTTGGTCGTCAAATTAAATTATCTAAATTTACTATTGATAAAATTACAAATAATTTAATTAAAAATAACTGTTTAATGTATGATTTGAATCATGTTAAATTTATATCATGGGTTGATGTACACGGTACTCGTTATGTTAATGGTTTTACATTACTATATAATATGGAAAATATTCCTAATTTTGTAACTATAAAATATATTTTTTTAACTGATGAATTGATGCCTTTTTTAATATGTTATAAATTAAACACTCAAGAATTTAATGAGCATATACAAGCGTTTAAAGTTACTAAATGTAGTGATTTGATATGTTTTGCAATTAATGATGAACTAAGTTTGTGTATTTTTCATACATCTAAAAGTGGATTAAGTTTTGTTTCTTTTCGTTAATTAGATTCCTCCATTACTTTTTAAATAATATTTTAGTTTATAAGTTACTAATTGAAATTTTGTATTCAAAAAATGCACTTTTTTTATAAATTGTAAAATACTTAACTTTTGTTTTTATCAATTTTTCTATAATTTATTTTAATGTTAATAGTTAAAATGCTAAACGCATAATCATGCACTTTTTTGATAATTATGTTAATTTTTAAAACTTATTTTTATTTTTATGCTACTGATTTCAATGTTAGGTATCTATATTGTATTAATACTAACCATTGTTTTTATTTATTGTAAATTAATTGCTTTTTAGTGTGTGATACTGAATTATCTTATTAGTTATTACCTATGTAATGTTTTAATTTAGCATAGTTAAAATTAAATAATATAATGGTTATACCTATTATCTATTTTGTTATTTTTTGTTTTAAACAGCCTTTTTATTATTATTTAATTCTGTATATAATATAGGTAATATTATGTTATGAAGTCTATTTTGTAAGTACCTATAGTTTTCTAATAATTCCAACTGTAATAATAACTTTTGTCTTAATATATTATTATATTATTAATTATTAGCGTTATTATTTGTATTTTTACCTGATAGGGGCCCATTAATTTTGGTTGGATCTGACGATATATATATAACATACATATATATAAAATTTAAAAATTCCAATAGGGAAGGATCTAGTACCCCTGACCCCCCCTAGTAAGTAGTAAAAATACCAACGAATATAGTACAAGCAATTTAATTACATAGTTATTATTACTATACACATTTATACATTAACTAACCTACTTGGTTTGGGAAACTATTTTATGAGTTATATTTACTATATTATTTTATTAGAGTAACATTTAAAATATGTCATTACAACATTATGACATATTCATTATTACTAAACATTTAGTTGGGAATGCAACTGAATAATATGGTTACCACTACTATAATATTCCAAACAAACGGTTTTGGTAAATGGAACTAAATAACAATGTTGTCCCTATATTAACCCAGAAATATAGTTGTAGATACCATTATAATAGTAAATACAAACATACATTTTTTTCCGTGTACATATGTATTTTTACATTATAATAAACTATTGTAAGTACCTAGTTGCTTATTTGTACAAACCTGGCAATATATAGTCTTCACGGTTGAAATGTAATGAACAAACCATCATATACTTAGTTAATTTCTTTCCAATTCTAAGATTATGTTCCCATTGTGCTCTTCTAGTATTTTCACATTCATTAGGAAAACTATAGAATCTTAATTCTGGATTTCGTTTGGATCGTGAATTACACCCAAATACTGAGCAGAACTGGTTTGACTTATTTGGACGGGGTGAAAATTTAGCACCACTTTTTTCCATTATGTTTTATTTAGTTAATAAGTAGTTAATACCTAATATTGTTGGTTAATATAAAATTTAAATATATAGACACTCGTATGTTGTATTATAAATATTAATTATAATAATAAAACACATAAATGAACCACAAACCTATGAAAGAAACAACACATTGCTTCACACTTATGATAAAATACCTAATAATAACACCGAAAAACCATTATGCAGAATGCAGAAGCTGATGCCCAGTTGCACTAGTTACAATTTATACCACCAGAGCGCGATCAATCTTTGAGATACCTCAATAATAGTAGGTAGGTATATACGTTTTTACTAACATCTCAATTTCAAAAAATATACGACTCGTGACGTTTCTGAAACATCGATTCACAAATTGTATTACTGAGAATAATATTCAGTTTAGCATTTGAAAATTATTGAAGCATAAACTTGTGATAATTTGTGAAAAACTATAATTATAAATTATAAATAATTAATCAATATGAGACATGAGTAGATTTATGATGAAAAAAAAAATTTAAAAAAAAAAAAAAAACATAATATGGAGACCAAATTATAATTATAATTTAAGTTTTGTGTAGTATTATCAAGCTTTAAATACCAACGCAAAGTGATATTTACAATTAAGCAAGCTCCACTACTATGGGCTATAATACTATTAAAACAGAAGAAGGTGGCCCAGTCAATATACAAATCAGTGGCGCCGGAATCTATGTTGAAGTCGGGCCATAACCCGACCTCTTTTTTGAAAAATGTGGCCACTTTATATTAACATCATATAACTTTTACTATGGATAAATGTATATTTCACACCCCTTACTCCAAATTTGAATATTTTTTTTACGTTAATGGATATTGAGGCCGCAAAGTTTTAAAATTGGCCGACCACATTTTAAAAACTTCGGCGCCACTGATACAAATATTAATATTAAATAAATTTCATTCAAAATCAAAGTATGGATCTAAAACATGATATATCTTTCGGATCACCTCCCGTAAACATACCACTGCACCTATGTAGTATGTACCAACCTACTAGGTAGATATTAAGATTATAAACTTAAGTAGTTAGTAGTTACTCACCAGAAAAACAATGTATTTATTAGATATATAAATGTGTATAAAACAAGTCCCTTATTTCACATCGATTGCTAAAAACACACTAAATCAGAATTTACAGAATTTAAAATAAAATATATAATCGAAGAGTTGTTGCCAATAGCTATAGGTAGAACGGAAGGTATAGAAAAAATGTATTTTGATATTTTGTTGCGCGTGTCAGCAATTACTAGTATTAATATGGGGCTCCATTTTTCATTTTTTCATCTGTGCTTTTGGCGATTTTTCAATTTTTTCAAGCATACTATGAGCAAGTATGCAGTGAAATATCACAAATTAAAAATGTTCATATTCCGCTTGAGAATTAAACTATAGAATAGAAACCAACGCTTTAACACAGATAATGTTATTATATAAAAATTGTATAATTGGTCAATTTACTCCAATATCAAAATTAATAGCCCACTATTGAAACTAGTGAACGAAATTTTGGTATATCGGGCGTGTGTAAGACGGAGACAACAAATGTATGGATAGCATCCTCTTAAAAAAATAACTACTTTATTTAATAAAGGAAAATGAATAAATTAGGAATTTAGTATGTATTTGTATATCAATTGTAAAAGTCAAATATGTTAAGGTTGTGTCCTTACACTCTATCATATTATAATAGCGGTGCTACTAAAATTCAGGTGTTTTTATTATATATTTCTTTTCGGTAACATTCATAATTTTGTTTTAGATCATTTTTTTTTCTTGATTCATTTACTGGATTTCTGTGATTGTGACTTGTGTTAAGGTAATTTTCAAATTAATTATTTTTTATAATATTATATACTCTAATTATCAGCTAATTTTGTATTTTTTTTTTTTTGGTTGACAGTTGTTGTTGTTGTTGTTGTTTTTTAAAACTTTTAGTATTAAGGTTTTTTTAGCTGTAAGTTTATTTTTATTTATTTATTTTTGTCTAATATATATATATATTTTTTTTCATAACATGGGACGTCCGAGTAAACGTACACAAAATAAAAAAGAAGCAATAAAAATATCACGCGAAAACATTGTTCTTCATTTGCAAGAACTTGAAAAGGATAAATTGAGGAAACAATTAAGCCGTGCGTCTGATGATATTGTTGCTACAAATCAAAGAATATTGTTAAATTTAAAAAGTACAATAAAACAATTGAAAGACCCAGTTTTAAAGAAAGCTAATCAGATCGCCAGTCGTAAGAGCATGTTGAAACGACTGCAAGATCCGGATGTTAAAAAAGCCAACCAGATCGCCAGTCGTAAGAGCATGTTGAAACGACTGCAAGATTCAGATGTTAAAAAAGCCAACCAGATCTCCAGTCGTAAGAGCATGTTGAAACGATTGCAAGATCCAGTTATCAAAAAATGCAAACAAGGTTGCCAGTATGAAGAACAGATTGAAACGAATGGAAAATCCAGTTTTCAAAAAAACATATCAAATTCAAAATGTTCGAAACATGAGAAAGCGAAGATTACCATCAGATAGTAGCCTATGTCAAAATGTATCTACTAAAAAGAAAACACCAAATTCAATATCTTATAAAAAACGAAAACGGCAAAAAGCAAATGAAACTAGGCAGAAGGAAGATGTTTTGATACCTGAATATATTTTGAAAAGGTCTCAAGGTTTATCAGAAAAATGTTATTCGGGTCATAGATTACGTTTCCTATCCAGTGTCAATAAATGCAACTCTGATATCTTCAGTCGATTGGGGATGTCAATTCCAAGTGATGCCAAGAATACTGTGACGATATGTTCCAGTTGTCTTCCGCATATAAAAAAATCCAAAGTTCCTCCGTTGTACATAAGAAATGGTTATGAGTTAAACAGTGTTCCGTCTCCAGTTACTCAATTAAATCAAATAGAAAAGCAAATGGTTTCCCTTAGATTACCGTTTATGAAAATATTCAAATGTCTTCGCAGTGATGGACAGCTAAAAATTAAAGGTAACGTTATCAATGTTCCAATAGATCTGACTAAGACTACATCTATTTTGCCAAGGCGTGCTGAAAATTTAGCTGCAGTTAAGATGATGAAGGTAAAATTAAAAAGAAAATCGTGCTTTAAACAGCATTATCTTTATCAAAATGTCAGACCATCATTAGTAGTATCAGAATTGAATGATTTGATTAAAAAACCTCTATATAAAGATGCTGTAATAGACAAAGATTGGCTGGCGCATGTGTCAGAAACAACAAAAAGTTTAGAAAACAGCTCGGATCATGAAAGTGAAGAAACAGACGATGAAGACACAAATATTGAACCAATCAATCCGGGATCAATGGACACGATGATTGAAAACTGTGATTTTGTTTCTTTTGCACCAGGCGAAGGCATGAAACCGTTATCTATTCTTATTGATGACCATGCAGAGGAAAAAGCTTTTCCTGATTTATTTATTTGGTGGGCATCCACGTACAAATAAATCACCTTTAAAAAATTACTCAAAAGTAGTAAGGTCTGAACTGCTGGATCGAAGGTTTGCATCGGACTCATCTAACTTGTTTTTTAAATTCAAAGTATTAGTTCAAAAACTCATTGCAAGCAATGTGCAAATTGTTTTACGAAAAAACAAAAAAGGAAACACAACTGCGAATGACGTAGCAAATCCAGCTGTTCTAAACAAAATGATAGATAACGATCAAGGATACCGAATGTTACACAACGTACAAAATTCTCCTTCATATCTTGCAGTGATGAGAAAAAATGTTTTTGCCATGGTGCGTCAAGAAGATCAACCGACATTATTCTTAACATTTAGCCCTAGTGAATCAACTTGGACTGATCTGTTAAAGATTTTGTATAAACAGCGTTACTCCAAAACGTTGTCTGATGATACTGTCCTAACTTATGCACAAAAATCAGATTTAATTCGACAAGACCCAGTTGTTTGTGCTACTTATTTTGATCATAGGTTTAGAGCACTTTTTAAATTGATCAAGTCCAAAAATGTTATTTTCAAAGAACACAGTGTGAAACATTTCTTTTATCGTGTCGAATATCAACATAGGGGCAGTCCACATGTACACATGCTATTGTGGTTAGACAATGCACCTGTTTTCGACCCAGCCAAACCAGAAACTTTTGGTGCATGTGTAACACTTATCAACAAATACATTACGTGTATGGTAGACGATGGCAGTCCGGTCCACGAGTATTTGCATAAAAATACTCATAGCCATACACACACTTGTTACAGAACTGACAAAGACAAACAAATGAAAAAGTGTCGCTTCAACATACTGTTACGGACCTATACTGTCCGTATCGATTATTTTATATGCATAAGATCATACAATGTCAAATTTCCTAACTTGTAAAATTAATACCACAGGCACACGAGTACAGGACACGAGAGAGTAGAATATTATATTATATTATATTATATGTTGGAGATTATGTTGAAAATACAAATACATCAGATGTAGATTCACCTAAAGATGGTGGTAAGATAATAGTGCACTGAACGATTTCAGCCGTTCAATGCGTGCATGAATTCTAAATTCATCACGCATGAGCCCAATCACCGTCATCACCACCGCTTCTTCAGTCAGACCAAGATTTAACCTCCGATACAACTGGTACTTGTGAAGGACATACCCTCCCAGTGTTTCGGCCTTGGTCTGGGCGGTACTTAACAGTTCCGATTGTAGGTCGACTGCAATTCGTCCCCGTTGAACTTTTCCAAAAGCTCAAACTTGAACTCTTGCCATGGCAAGTCCAATGCCCTCATGGTTCCCCACCATGTACCTGCCTGTGCCTTTAGCTGCGGGGCCAACACGGTCACCCATCGAGCCATGTGGATACCAGTTTCTTCAAGTATTGCTTCGGCCTGGAGCAAAAACCGCACCGGGTCTTCCTCCCTCTTGCCAGCAAACTCTGGTATCGACGCACGGGCCATATTCAACTCATTTTGAGGAATGAGCAGGCTGTCCGCGAAGTGAACACGTTTTCCACCGGAGAGATTACTCCGTAACGCTTCCCCATCACTTCTACCGGATTTTTCGCCGGACACTCCGGACAGATCACCGAAGATACCGGACATTTCACCGGACACTCCGGACCGGTTACAAGAAACTCCGGATACTTCCCGATTTCTCGGGTTTTCCCCGGCCAATCTACTCCGTATGTTCGCCCAACGGCTCTCAAAACTCACACCTTGAGTTTAAACCGGAAGATTTTGACTTTTGCCCTGGCAATTTTGATTTTCTCCGGACAATATGCTGGTGGAAGGTTGGGGGGAAACCCCACGGCATGCGCAACTCTCTTGCGCTACCCGTTCGGTCGACCTAAGTTTTTCTTCGGCTAGCTCCCGCTCCAAGCGTTCCACGCTCTCGCTGAGAGAAGCAATTGTTAGCTGCTGCTTGTCGACCGTTGTTTCCAACCCCTCCAGTCTATCTAACATCTGTTCCATAAAGTGGTTTATCAAATCTCCGTCGGATTTGCCCTCTTCACCACTGTTCTGGACCTCCTATGTATTATCTTCCAGTACCTGGGCGGACGTGCTGATCCGTACGCAAACCGTACTGAATAGTATCCATGAGTTATCCGTACGAATAGTACGCAAACCGTACTGATCTTGGATCCATGTTTTCCTTAGACCTAATATACTCCTCTAGTGCTAGGAGTTTGTCAGCCTTGGACCCCCCGGTCTCAATACCACGTATCGACAATTCCCGATTAATTTCTGCAATATTTAACTCACTAATGCATTTCGTAACCATTGTGGAGATTAAATTTAATTGCAATTATCTATCTAATTAACTTACGATGGATACGAAATTACGTAACTCGGGCTATCGCTGGTAGAGATATGTACTTTCCAATCTATAAATAGCCAAAACTAAGTTTAGCTCAGTAGGAATTACGCTAAATTATGCAAATTTTGCCAAAACTTACCACCTTAGATTGGATAAGCCCTTAATATTTTATTTAAAATAAAAAAATAATTTGAATAAAACTATTAGTAGTATACATTTGTATGTTCTGCGCACTTTTGACTGCGGAGATTGCAAATTTTTAAGGGGGATTTTTTCCCTCAAACTTTTTTTTTCTCCGCTCTACCAGACTGCAGTGATTTTAAAATTTTTAGGTGGATTTTCCCCCTCAAACTTTTTTTTCTCCGCTGTACCAGTAAAAAAACACTGATTTTCAAAAACCATAATGTATGTTCTGCGCACTTTTGACTGCGGAGATTGTAAAATTTTAAGGGGGATTTTCCCCCTCAAACTTTTTTTTTCTCCGCTGTACTAGTAAAAAACACTGAATTAAAAAAATTTAAAACCAATTATTTTTTCCCCTGTTACACATAAAGTTTAAACAGTGTATACACTATTTATTTCCCGTGTAACACAGACGGAGTATTCCGCTACAACCAATAAATTTTTTTCTATGTTACACATAAAGTTTAAGCAGTGTATATACACACTTCATAATTATATTTTTTAGTCATGTTTTTTTTTAAAAAATAAAAAATAATACGTTTTGGTTCAAAATAAAAAATATATATTTATATGTATTGTCTCATTATTCTAAATTAATTTTAAATTGATTAAACTAGTTTTCTTACTTCCCTAGTAAAAGGTACATATTCTACAATGCGATCATGAATTAATAAACAATAAGCAGTTACACCTGAAAGAGATTCTGATGCTTCAATTTCTAATTGAACATCTACTGATGAAGCTGTAGCTGAATCATTCTGTTTTGACGTATCAATAACAATAATTGGAGCTTGCGTTAGAAATGTAGATGGGTTTAATATCGGGTTCCGAATACTTTTTTCATAGTACGATTCTTGAAACGATGTATACATATCATATAATAAGGTAAAATTATTTTTAGCAAAATCCAAATTTAAATTATCATAAGGATATGCTATTGAGTTTAAAAATACTTTTACATTAGTTATACAATGATAATAATTATTATAATTAGTATTACAATGATCGAATACACCACAATCTTTTTCTAACGAATTTTTACGTCCCTTTTGTAATCCGATTATAATGAATCGAGGTTTTCTAATTTTGAAGCAGTTTTTAGATTCCATACAACTTTTTTTGTGGTTCCGAGTTCAGGATATTCAAAAGTTTCAAAAGATCTGAACGGGATAAACAAACTTTTTTCTTTTTCAATAAGTTTTAATAATTTTAACCTTTCTTCATCATCAACAGTAATATGTGGAACCTTCCAAACTATTTTTTTCAAAAAACACTTTTCCAGAATTTGTACTTCCACTAGTAATTACTTTTAGAGCGTTTAAATCGCTATGACTTCGAGTTAATATTAGTTCTAATCTAGAATTAACTAATATCTTTTTAAAGTCTTCAAATAGACCTAACCAATATTTTAACGGAATGCATGCACTAAATTCTCCATTACTATTTGCTGGGTTTGAACTATTTTTAAATATCCAACCAGCATTTTCATAACAATTATAATTATCAGGTGTACCTGATAGATAACCTTTTAACGAACTGGTAATACCAAGTACACGTGTACTATCTACTTCTATTCCATTGATTTCAAGTCGTATTTGTTCAAAGAGATAGGAAAAACCGTTATTAGTAAGTTTTACTTTTCCAGCATCTGATACTTCACCTTCTAAATATATAAAGCTTTCATTCAGATACGGATAAACATCTGTTTGTTGGATTGATATACGTATTTCATCATTATTATTAAATGAAGTTGTATACGGTGTATATGAATGATATTCGATTTTCGTAATTTTAGAATCGGTTTCAAACGGTGAACTTATATCTAAAATATCACTTTCTGGCATTCTGCTTTAATTTATAACCTAAAGCCTTTAAAATTGTTTTATTTTTCGTTGTTATTTTTTTTACTTTATTCGATGTTACCGGTAACGCTTTAGTTATATGACTAGCAAGATTTATCTTTTGTAATGGGCTTATATTAAATTTTAATCCCATCTTAAGATCCGTAACGTTTAATATGTAGATTGATTACTAATTTTTCACCTAAATTGTTTATCGGATTATGATCTTGATCAACTAATTGTATAGTTATTAAATCGATATTTGTTTTATTAATTTATAATATATTAGGTTAGTTGGAGATTGAATCAGCTTCGCCCCTATGTTCTCAGTAGGAGAAAACTCATAAATTGAATGACTTGGCATGTGGTTGTTGAATGAACCTTGAGCTATACTGCACATTACTTTTATTGAATTAACATTGTTTAAATTTACCACTTTCTTTGAACGATGCCATCAATGTTTTGCAAGTGTGGTTCATAATTTGCTTTTTTCAAATCCTAATAAAGGTCCTATACTGTTTGCTACGTTAAAACGTATTGTTGCATTACTGAATATGGTTGTCTTAAAATCTACTTGATCAATCCCGATATCAAAAGTTATTTTCTCTGTTAGTTGTATTCCAATGTATTCGTTAACATTATGAAAGTCATCTATTTGCTTTAAAATTTGATTTTTAATATCCTTAATACCGTAACACCCTTTTTTCAGTGTGATAAAACAGGTTGGAAATTTATTATTATTTAGTAAACGATCGGGGTTTTCTAAATGTATTTCAAACTGGTTATTAGTTTCATTTATGTTTGGAAATGTATTATATGTTTGTAAATTTAACAAAGCAATTTCCGAGTCATCGTACACATCAATTGCTGGAAAATAATGTACAGATAATGTAGTTGTATTACCAGTTAAACTTAATGTAATTGATTCATACATTGTAAAAATTCAAGACATAAATGTAGACAATTAAATGAATTAAAATCTTGATAATTTGAATAGTTATATATAATCGTGTTTCCTTTGAAATAGTTTTGTAATTCAATTGGTGGAGGTAAATCACCGAAGCTATCAAAATATACAACCTTATCTTTATTTTGTAAAACGCTACCCAATGACTTCCATCACCTGAAGATACGTCTAAGTTTAATATACCACATTCAATTGTTCGTGGTTTTTTAGGTAAGTCATCTCGTGAAAAGACTCCTCGGAAATGATTGATATTAAACTTTGCAATGTATTTTATAATGTCTCTAGATGTGAGTGGTCTGTCAGGTAACGTTTTTATCAGTTTTTTTTCCTTGATCCATTATTGATTAAATTCAATCCGCTACCTTTCTTTTTTTCGAATTTTGAATTGCATTATAAACACTAGCACTCCCAGACATTAAACTACCGAGAGCTGATAACCCTGCGAAAATAGGAATTAGAGGAATCGCACCTCCTGTCTGACCTGGTGTTAAAATCAATCTTTTACCATTAGGATTTTTCTTAACCTTTCCTTTTTTTGCAGCTAGTGTTCTCTTTTTATTTTTTTATTACTTTTATGTTTACCTTTATAACTCATACCTATTTTCTGTTTAACCTTCATCATACTTTATTTCAGTTTATAAAGAAGTTTATAAAACCTTCGCCAGTCTTATCTGATTTCTACTTACAGGTTGAGCACACTATCTTTCACTGGTTATAAATTTAAAAGATCCAGAGTATTTATAAGAAAAAAAAATGGATTTGATTGAACAGAATATAAATTAGATATTTCGAACGTTGATACTCAAATAATAAAAAAAACGTCAAGACATGGACCGTTATTACCTGATACTATACGTGCTATTATAGTCGGTCCTAGTGGTTCAGGTAAAACAAATATAATGTATAATCTAATCACTCATGAAAACGGAAGAAGATTTGAAAATATTTATTTATACTCAAAAACTTCTAATCAAGAAAAATATGTTTTATTAAAAAAAATAATAGATGATATAAAAGGTGCTAACATTTTTATATTTTCAGACGCTGATAAAGTTATAAAACCGAATTTAACTAAAAAGAATTCTGTAATAATTTTCGATGATGTTTTATGTGGTCCGCAGTCGATAATAAGAGAATATTTCGGAATGTGTAGACATTCAGGTGCTAGCTCTGTATTCTATTTAGCACAAACATATTCTAAAATTCCGAAGCAACTGGTAAGAGATAATTCAAATTTATTAATAATTCTAAAACAGGATGATACAAATTTAAAACATATATTCAATGATCATTCATCAGCAGATATGGATTTCTCAGAATTTCGGAAAATTTCTCATTTCTGCTGAATCATAGTGATTACGGATTTATGGTTATTGATAAAACACGTGAAATGAATGAAGGTAGATATAGATGTGGTTTTCATACTTTTATAAAAAAAAATAAGTATATAAATATAGTTGTAATATAGACAAAATCTACATAGCATTATCTTTAGTTGAAGGAAACAGATATATAAGTTCATTATTTTCAATGAATAAAGATAAAGTTTTGTTAAAAAATTTGATATTATCAAAAAAAAATATCAAACGTAAAATAATGAACATGAAGCGTGGTGTTATAGATTCTGATAACTAATTTCGCGAACAATTTATACCTTTACTCAAACCATTGACTTCAATTCCAGAAAAAAACACTTCATTTATTTCTGACACTACTAAAAAAAAAAATACCTTGATCACTAGTGATGGAGATAGCGAAAACGAATCAAATTCATCGTTCGATAATTTTTTAATTTCTAATCCTAAATTACAGCGATATGATAAATCGTATGGCATGCATTATGATTCGGTTAATGATCAACTTAAAATATCAGATATTCCTGTCACTTTTGATCATGGTAACTTACGCTTGCTTGATAATTACTACCCTTGGACTAAAGGACTTTGGTCTTTATTATGTGAGAAAGTACCAAAAAATATGACGATAGAAGATATGGAATCATATTATAATATTCTAAAAACAAGTAAAGTTTATTTAAAGGCAGACTGGAAACCTAAAACCTCAAGATATTTCAAATGGATGAACGTTGTAAAACCTCTATATGATCGAATGAAAATTGATGAAAAACAATAAATGAGGAAGTATTGAAAATAAATAACACAAAAGTTAAAACTCCTTCTCAATTAAAATTAAAAGAATTTGATAACTTTTTATCTAGCTCAGGCGCAAAACGAAGAAACATTATTAATGATACAGCCATATCAAATGAACCATTTGATTTTTCTTCTTCAGTGATTAATTCTAAATTTGAAGAACCTCCAACTGATCAGCTATTTAACTTTAGTTTATCACCGTCAGTTAAGAAAGGATCTGGTTTATATAAAGATGTAATACCTCATACACAATTAGTGTATTATGATGATCCAAATGAATTAGTTGTTAGATTAAATCTTTTAACATCGTCCCAAAATGCTGGTAATACTGGTGTAAATAATGAAATCATATCTATTATAGAAGAATTACGTGAGAGGAATATTATAGTTTAATGTCTACATTAGAGGGTTTAGCTAATGAGCTACATCGACCTGCAAGAAAAGTATTTCCAAGACGTAGTATAATAACACGATTTAAAGATGACCTTTGGCAAGCTGATTTAATGGATATGCAATCTCATTCTAAACAAAAACTTGGTTTTAAGTATATTTTAGTTGTTATAGATACATACACGAAATATGTATGGGTAGAATCATTGAAAAATAAAACAGGAAAAGAATGTACAAAAGGTATGTTTAATATATTAAAACAAGCTAATCCAAAATTATTACAAACAGATAATGGTACAGAATTTTATAATAATCATTTCAACAGTTAATGAAAAAAAATAAAATTAGACATTATAGTACGTATAGCGTTATCAAGTGTTCAATTGGAGAACGTGTTATACAAACTCTAAAAAATAATATATACAAACATTTTACTGCAACAGGTACATGGAATTGGTATAACAAAATATCAAAAATTATTTATAATTATAATCATACAAAACAAAGATCAATTAAATGTACACCATATGAAGCTAGAATAAATACAAGTAAAATCAAATCAAATATACAAACAAATAAAACATTATATAACCAAAATTTAAAATTAATTAATGATAAAGTAAGAATATCAAAATATAAGCATATATTTAGTAAAGGATATACACCGAATTGGACAACAGAAATTTTCACAGTTTCAAAAGTTTTACATACAGAACCAATAACTTATCAGCTAAAGGATGGATCAACATATAATTCTAGGTGGTTTTTATGAGCAAGAAATTAAATTGACCGATTTTCCGAACACATATCTAATTGAACGTATTATAAAAAAAGTTAAAGATAAAATGCTTGTTAAATGGATGGGTTTTGATTCCAGTCATAATTCATGGATATTATCGAAAGATATTATTAAATAATTTTTTTTTTTATATATATTTTACCTTTTTATAAAAATAAAAAAAAACAGTATTAAATTAAATTATTTTAGTTATTCATATAATGTTTTCCTTTCACTTTGAACGATACCTACTGATGATAATAATTTAATTTAGAAATAATTATTATCACTAGATAGCGTGGAAAAAACACCTACTGATGATAATAATTTAATTTAGAAATAATTATTATCACTAGATAGCGTGGAAAAAAACACCTACTGATGATAATAATTTAATTTAGAAATAATTATTATCACTAGATAGCGTGGAAAAAACACCTACTGATGATAATAATTTAAATTTTTTAGAAATACTTAATATCGATTTTCTTAAACATAGTGAATATTAGAATAATTATTTTTTTAATTTATAATGTTCGTATGCTAGTGAGTTAATCCCATCGTTTGTATAAAACGTTTATCATCGTTACCACTTAGTACAAGCTTATTCATTGTTTTAGAATGAACAACATGTTTATTCGATTGAATAAAATTCATGTTTCTACAAGTTTGTTTATTATCAAGAGAGATGGGTTTATGTACGCATTTAATACTTCTATATAATTTTTAAAATACATATGTTGATTAATTACATATTTTTTTACACCTTTAGCTTTTTTAACCTCATCGTTGTTTTCAGTCTTGTAAGCATATAATTTCGGTCTTAATGAAATAAATTCTTTTAAAATTTTCCCCCCATTTCATCTTTAAAATAACCAGGTTGATTTTTATGATTTTCGCTAAAACAATAATGATCTTTTGGATAGTTTGATGTATCAAAATACGGAAATAAATCATATCTAATATCATCAAAAAAATTAAATGTTCGAATATTATATACCAAAGAATCTGTATCCGAGTACAATAATCGTATTTTATTATTATATTTATTTTTCATTACATTATAATGAAAATCATACATAAATGTTTTCGAGACATCTAAAATTGCAGACCCTACATAAATTGCTTTATCGAATTTGATAGTTTCCTTATGTTGGTGAATAGCCATAAGATTTTCAGAGTATATAGTTCTATCTTTAAAAGTATTTTTCATCATCAATTTATTTGCTTGTTTATCTGATGTAACCAGTTTTAAAGAAACTCTAGTTCGAACATTCTCCATACATTTACCAAAAACGCTATTAATTAATAATTTCCAAAAATCTTTTTCAAATCTATTTTTAGCTTCTCTCCTCATTCTCGTACATAGTTCGATATATGAGGCCATCCATTTACTCTGTGAAAATTTGATTGCTCGATGAATTTTTACTAATTTAAGACCATTAGCAATTGCTTGTTTTAAATTTTTATAGTGTAATATATATTTTTTTTTTGATGATAAAGTAGTTAATATTTTTTAACTTTTGAATTTGGAGGACATTCGTTTAAAGGTAAAAACGGGAAATCATTATGTTTTTCATGTAAATATTCAGGATAATCAATATCAACTTCTAACATATATCCGACTTTTGAATCATCAGGAATTTTAGTAACATCTATGTTCAAGTCATCAACCCATTCGAAATCTTTGAAAGGTAGCTCAGTTAACATCGATTTTCCATATAAATTTACACAATCAAGATATGTAATCCATGAAATTGATTTATTAGGATTATAGTTCAAACCTTTAATGTTTGGTATGTTTGCTTTAGCATATCTTTTAACTGATTGACAGATACCCCTCTGATTGAGGATTCAAAATATAAAAGCATGTTATAATCAGCCAATTTTTCTAATTTAACCTTAGTATATTTAAGCATACAATCGAAAGCAAAGCCTGGAGCAGTCATATAATGAGCAGGATCTAGACTAAGAGTAGATAAACATAAATCTCTAAAATTTTCGAACACATCCGTTAGTATGGTGACATCAGTTTTCAAATAAAGATCACTATACTCACCCAAAGTTTAATATTAAATACTTTCCAAATTTTTTTAGCATGAGAATAATAATTATTATTAATTTCTTCATTTTTTAAAGAGTTATAAATGCAGATTTTGAAGGTAATCGAGTTTCGTTTAATTTACTCCAACTATCAATATACTCATAAGGAAAACCCCTTTTCGTGTGACTAAATCAAATGTTTTATTAGAAAATAATTTTAAAGTTTCTTTAAACCTTGATTTATCTTCAAGTAAATTTTTTGCAAGCTCGCTTAATGAGGAGGCCATAAAACGGAATGTATCAACGAATTTTATACTAAATCTCGGAGCAACCTCTTTACTAAAAGATATATATTTTTCTACAGAATTTGGAATAACATGTATATTCTTATCATCAAAACCAAGTTCTCGAATTATAAAGTGACTATCGTAAGATAAGTTATGAAAAAAAATTGGAACAAATGATGGGTTGGTTATTTCAAAATTACATTTAAAACAAATACATTGTCTATATTTACCAGTATATGACAGTGATCTCTAACTTTAAATAATTCATTTTCTTCAAAAGATAATAAACATATTTTACAAACCTTTGCTATTTGAAATTCTTTTTCCTTCTTTTCAGTCAACGTAATCATTGGTACATTAATTTGATAAATATCATTTATTTTTTTTGAAATATCAATCATATTTTCCATAAAATTTTTTGCCACATCAATACCTCTATAAATTATTATGTTTGTTGGAATTTTAAACTGTTGCATTAACTTTTCTGTGATAATATTATAGTCAACTTTTACATAAAATGCATAAGTCATAATTTCATGTAAATGTGTGATATAATTTTACTAGTTTTAGTGAATTCATTTGTCTGTTTAGGTTTTAAAATACATTCAAAGTCAGCATAAATAACAAATGGTATTCTAGAAGTTTTTTTATAACTTTTAAAAATATGAATTTATTTTCTTTTCCTTCTTCAAACATTATCGGTCTTCCTAATTTATTCTTACTACACACATTTTTTTATGTTCAGTTAATCCTGTTTCACCCCAAAGTTTACTTTTACATGGTTTATTTCCAAAAGTTGTAAAACACCTCTTACAAATAATTAATTTAGAACAATTTTTAGTTTTCTGACTTCTAATAAATCTTGAAAAATCTTTAATATAACAATAATGTAATGTTTTATGATTATTGACAAAAATAAATCAAAATGATTTTTTTCTTCTTTATTATTTATAAATAGAGGGAAAATAGTACCTTTATTATTTAAACTATAAACATTAACTGAAACATTATTTAAACGTTCAAATTTTTTAATTTGATTTATTGGTGTTGGGAAATCAATACATTTAAAATCTAACCCACTCTTTTTTTCAAGAAAATCAAATATTTTTGGTTAAATCGTGATTTATTAGAACGCTTATCATATTTGGTTAGTATAGAATATTTAAAACAGTATTTATCTTTATTTTTAACGTTTATAATAGCCTTTTTTTTCTCGTATAAATTTAGGTAAATCTAAATATGTACCTCCTTTTAATGGATTTACTAAATTGATTCTCAACTGTAACCCATCTATTGAAACAAGTGTCCATCCTGAACCTTTAGCAATAAATTCAGATTCTTCAGCTAATATTTTATCAAACTTTATGTTTAACAAACTAGCGAAATCGGATGAATTACATGCTAAAACATTCGAAGTTTTAAAAGCCACATCTTGTTTATCATGTGTTATAGGACGTGTGTAAGTAGCGTCAACGTGTAAATTAAATTTGATCGACGTTTTAATACACGATTGTCTTAACTTTAAAATTAACTCATGTAAAATATAGTTAAAAAATAATTTGTAATCTATATAATTTTCACAGTTCTTAATTATGAAAGTTTTTGAACCTTTTCTAAATCTTTCTATTTCAATAAGTCCACTTCCAATCGTGTTCATACGCTGTTTTTTTGTTATTATATTTCTGTTCATAATGAGACTGAAATAATAAAAAAAACACATTAAATTTATATTTATATATAAATGTATGTTTTTTTTTTGTTTTACATTTTTTAAAAAAAAAAATAATAATAAATTCTTAAATAAACAATGAGTACTTAGTTTTTTTTTTTTAAAAAAAAAATCATTTTAGATTCAAACAAAAAGATTCTGTTAATAAATTTAGATCATCCAATAATGTACAATAATCGCTATGCAGATGATAAGCTAACGTCTGTTTTCGAAATCTAACATAACCATACAAATCATAATATTTATTAACAAGTAATATTTCATTTCTCAAATTTATTATATTCTCTTTTAAGATTTTTATTTTTTTATATCTTGTAAAAGTGTTTTAGCTAAGTATTTTTCATATCTTAATATTTTAATTTTTCTTTTGATTAAAATTATAGTTTTTCTTTGTTCATGTTTACTTTGTACTTCCTTCTCATCATTATCATCGATTTCTTCATCCAATCGATGAATTTCAATTAAGATATGGTTAAGTAAATCCATTTTCTAAAAAAAAAACATTTTTTTTTTTTATGTTTTGGAAAAGCTATTATGAACAAAGTAATACTTCTATATAAGTAGGTGTATAAAAAAAAAATAAATAAATCAGGTTAAAAAAATAGATTTATTTAAACAAATTTATTTATTTATTAAATCTTCTAGTTGATTATTTAAATTGTGGAACGATAACGTATACGTCTATTACATTTTCACCAATATAATAAGAAAAATTAAACTCATCTAAAACGTCCCTTTTTCCTTTCTTAACCTATCTATTTCAACTAGATCTATTATTTTTTTTATATAAATTATTAATTTTTTTATTTAAAGCTCTTATATCTATTTTTTTCTTTCTTCATCTTGATCAACACTTTTTTGGTTTTCTAAAACATTCAAATGTAATTCTTCAATCAAAGATCGGAGGTAAACGATTTGAGGAGATTCCATTTTATAATTCTGAAATTATAGGTAAATATTTATTCGTTTATTTTTTTATTTTAAATATAAAAAGGTAATGTAAAAACTATATCTCATTTACACCACATTTAAAAAAAATAATTTGTACCACTTTTCAAGTTTATAATTCACACCAAATAAAATTAAAAAAGGGCATTATCTAATCTGTACTTACTAAAATTATAATTTGTAACATTGTTCACATTGTTAAAATTATAATTAATAAAATGTATATATATAAGTAAATTTTTTGTTTAGCAATAATTCATAAAATATATAAAATCAATCATACTTTAATTATAAATAAATGTAAAACAAACTCTATATATATATATATATTAAATAAGTAAATTTTGTTTAGCAATAATTCATAAAATATATAAAATCAATCATACTTTAATTATAAATAAGTAAAACAAACTCTATATATATATATATATATATATATTAAACTAGTAAATTCTTGTTAAGTATATTATACTATTTTTTTTTTTTTTAAAAATAAAACATAATTTATAATTATTTATATCAACTAAACTCTGAAAGAAAAAGCTAGTAACTATTTTTTGTTTATATATATATATATATATATATACCACAGAATATATTCCGTGTACATACCGTACATTTACTATAACTAAGCTAATTATAACAAAAAAATAATAACTAAAATTAAGTGTATAAGACGTAACAACACAAAATATTGTTTACGATATATCTGTGTATATGTGGTTTAGAAAAAAAAAAAAATGTGAAGATATAAAATTAAACATATTATTATTATTATAATAAATGACATACTTTTAAATGTTGTACTACACACTAATCTTTTTGAACTATTCAAAATGTTTCGTACTATACTCAATTTTAGGGCTGGTACAAATTACATATTTCATTTCGTTTTTTTTTTTAACGTGGTGTAAAAAAAAAAAAAAAAAAACTAAAATTTATTTATTTATGTAACGCAAATACATGTTTTATTTTTGATACAAATGAACCTATTTGTGGTGTAAATTATGTAAAATACCATTATTAAATGGAATCATTTTTTATAGTAGAAAATTATAATAGTAAATATTTAATTTAAAGCTATTAATAGTAGTAAAGTAATAGTACTTACATTTCTGTTAGCGTGGAGATGCTTGAAAAAAAAATATACTGGCTTCTAGTTGTAGTGAACGGTCTTGGTGAAGATGGTTCAGCACGATTCAACGACGAAGTCCACTTTGTCGTATGTGTAAGAAATTTAAAATTAAAGTTATTTATTCACTGAATATAATAAAAGCAAGCTCGATGTATTGTTAAGTATAGAACAATGTCATCGGTCTATGCGTAAGTGAAGCTTAACTTTGTCTAATTCTTAATACTACCACAACCCATTTTATATTAAACTAGATGTGCCTCGCTCTGCTGTGAATTCGGTCTAAGTGAAATTCGATCTAAGTGATTTCGGTCTAAGTGATATTCGCTCTAAGTGAGTACCCTAGGTCGGAGACGGACTGTAAAGAAAATATCGTAAAAAGTCTAGTAGTCACATTTTAGTTAACCTAACCTCCGGTGGTTTGGGAGGAGCCGATGGGGTCCTAACCTAACCTTCGAGGGGGTCGGTGAGCCTTGTTTCTGGGCTGGTGGAAGCCGCCTTTGGCGCCTTCGAGGGGTCGGTGAAAATCGTTTATCAGGAATTCGATGGGAAATGTAATCGGGTGTCTAGAAAAGAATTAATGTCTAGCTATCAGTCTTTAAACTGGTGTAGTACCGTTTCCCATTGCATCCCATTGCATGCCCTGTCTTTTTGTATATAAAAAAATGTATTTAGCGAAATGGTAGTGAGTGTCTAGCTATTAATCATCACATCAGTAACTAAATCTGTATCCTAATCTATATCTGACAATACAATCCACCTGCGCCTCCGACGTCGAAAGTCTAATGTTGTATTATAGGATAATAAGTATAAAGTCGAATAACATATTTTGAGCATTCAAGTCGAGTTGTCAGTTATCATTGGGAAAAATCGAATTAAACGCCATTTAAATCCACCCACCACGTAGGCAATCCGACTGCGTCGGATCGCGGACAATGCGTGAATAGTAGGTTTATAATGCCAATATAGTATAATATGAACAATCTGATACCGTGTTCCGTCGCATGCCTGGTTTTTTTTTCATATTATAAAATTTATTTAGTGAAAATGGTAGTTGATGTCTAGCTATCAGTCATCATAATATATGATGTAAATCGATGTCCGAAAGTTAAATCCATAATTTTCATATATCCTAATGTCAAAGTTCAGATATATCAGATGTGTTTTTGATATGTAGGAATTATAAAATATCAAATGTCATAAAAATTGAAACTAAGAAATTCAAAATGTACTCAATTAACGCGTTGTAGTACTACACTTTATATTATACTAATAATAATCTTAATAATATGGTATTAAAAAAAAATCGTAGACGTATGTATTTTATCGTATAAGAGAAAGCAATAGCTTTAATTTTCAAAATTCAAATTAAAAAATCAAAAATAACTTGAAAGAATGCAATAAATTTAGAGCGTTCGGGTGGCCGTGTATATCAAATCGCCGCAGTAGGATCGATTATAATATGTATTATGAAGTAAAATTAAAATTGCATAAGTTACAATGAATACAACAATAAGTATTTGAGTTGACTTTTCTTTCATTTTATTTAATTTAATTTTAATTTATTTTTTATTGTAGTATTTGAAATATTTGAAATTTGAATTCAGAATAATTTTGAAATGCAAAGAATTACACGATAGAATAGAAAAATTAAGTATTTGAGAGGGGTCTAGCAATCAGTCATCTCCTAAAGAAATCTTTGTAATATGTACTTTAAATACATCATCATTTACATATAAATTGTAAAATAATGTAATAATACATTTTGTGCATCATTAAAGGCATTTTTTTCCATATACGTTTTTCAATTTTAATTTAAAATTGTTTTGAAAATTTAAAATACATAAGGTTTATATCACACACGTGATAAATATAAAAACAGGTAGTAAATATTTAACCATCTTTGAAATCCTTTATTGTACCAATATTTTACATAATTGACCAGTGTCGTGTATTCGTTAATAGTCAGTATTATTATATATGTGAAGGAAAGATAATAAAATAAAGAATTTAACAACAAACAGAAAATAATCGTTTGATAATTATAATTTTTATAGCTCAGCATTAATGAAATATAATAAGTTGTAAATAAAAATTAGACAATTAATCGTAATAAATGTATTGTTTATTCAGCACCAATTTAAAAGCAATAATGCTTTGTAAGTGTAAATATGAATAAGTATGTATAATGTTCAGATAACTGGTTTACATTAAACCAGCATTTTAAGCATAACGTCTCATAATATATAAGCTAAAAAAAAACAGTAGTACAAAAAATACATGGTGCTTAGATGACAGATGTTGTATAATTGTGCAATTGCATCTTATTATTATAACGTATTTTTCCGTGTCTATGATATCGGTGTTCTAATACATATATATGTATTTAAGGGGTTCAATGAGGTATTGGTTTTCTACGATAAAAATATATACCTAATAAGCAAATTTGTATATACTTTCGCATATTTAAAGTTATACGTATTTAACAATAATACGCCGACTGTGGAAGTGAAGGCGTATAGTAATGAATGGTACCTACACTAATAATTAATAAATACTATTTTGTATTGAGTATAACGAATTTACCAACAATAATAGATTTACAATCGTCAAATCGAAATCTTATCGACGATAGATAGTATTACTATACCCAAAGATTAAAAATCTAACACGCCGCCGTTGACTTCCAATTAATATCGGACTGCGAATATGACAATATATATTATATAAACATAATATAAACGCCACGTAAAAATAAAATCGAAGTCTCCTTTTTTTTAATGTTTATAACAATTGCATTTCATCGGTGTGCAAAATCGAGATAAACCTGTACGTATATAATATAAACACAATATATTTATATATGGGTAAGAATAATTTAGCATTGATTTATCAAGTAAAATTAAATCCAACTACAACATACACTCGAATGAGTGGAATATCGGAATTGAATAACAAATCCGCCTAAATTATATAATTATTAATTACCCATGTTTACATATTTCCGATTTCAAAAATAATAAAATACATATAGCTATAGGTAGTAAATATATGGGAAACTATAAAATATATAGATTCCAGTAATATACGTAGGTATGTATAATATATTATTAAACGGTGTTTTAACTCTCGACAATCAAACGAAAAAACGAAAAAAAAAAAAAAATCGGAAAAAAAAATGCAAAAAAATCGAGAGCGTCCGGCGGCCATGCGTTTTTACAGCGCCGCCGTCGGATCGACGACGAAACCGCCCGGAGCGGGTTTGAACCTGACTATCCTAGCACGGGACTAACGCCTAAACCTATCGACTACAGTTTGAGATGGAAAACCGAGTCGAACGTCGAGCCCTTAGCCGTTTCCGGACCGCAGAGAACACCGCATTAATCGCTTCGATTTACCGGTCAAAACGTCATCCTTTTCTCGTTAAATGAAACTCGAAAATAAAAACGTTCTTACGTCATCGAATCTCCGTCCGTACGATGGTAAAAGACGACGATTACATCTATTACACATTACATCATAGTCAATTCAAGGACACGCATAATAAAATACTATAAGAAAAGTGTCATAAACTCTTAGGTATGATTAAAATTTTGCAATTACAACTTTGACTATACCTGTACCTAACTGCTTTTATATTAAGAAACATATCAATTTTATATGTATGTGTGGTGTGAATAATGAAAATTCCGTATAATTCGTGTGTAATGAAGCTTATATTAATATTAATTGTCTGTTTAATATAACGTTTCCCAAAGCAACGTACACTTAAAAATACAACAACGTATTATAATATAACAAACAGCCGATAAAAAAAAAAAAAAACGTTAAAATCGTCGAAAACCCACGTAATAATCAAACCTAACGTAAGAAAAACGCGTTATCAAGACGGCGGCGTGGAGAACCGTCCGTTTTCGATAACGACGGCGGCGGGCCATGGAGCATGAAAACGGCGACCGAGGCGCATTCTTTTTATAAGGAAACGAACTTCTTCACGCTTTTATTATATAAGGAGACTATTTGGGAGTAGTCCCCCAAAATATACGTGCGTGTCATGGTAAACAGAAATTCGACTATACGTTTCTATTTCATATTTTAACTATAACCAATTATTTAAATACATATTTTTTTTTATATATATATATATAAATCACGATTATTAAAACTATGTTCGTATCCAATTATTTAATATATTAATATTTATTATTCTAAATCTAACCAACTAATATCAGCTCAGGGCAACAGGATGAAGTAATGTAAATGTCGGATTTCTACATAGTTTTTTTACTAACTAGCTGTATGTCTAATTCTTAATACAACCACAACCCATTTTATATTAAACTATTTGGGTGTAGCCCTCAAAATATACGTACGTGTCATGATAAACAGGAAATTCGACTATACGTTTCTATTTCATATTTTACTATAACCAATTATTTAAATATATATTTTTTAATCTTTAAAATATATGTGTGTGTATATATATATATATATATATATATATATAAACGATTATTTAAACTATGTTCGTAATCCAATTATTTTAATATTAATATTCATTATTCTAAATCTAACCAACTAATATCAGCTTAGGGCAACAGGATGAAGTAATGTAATATGCAGGATTTCTACATATGAACTAGCTGTATGTCTAATTCTTAATACTACCACAACCGCTTTTATATTAAACTATTTGGGCGGCGTAGTCTCCAAATATACGTACGTTTCTATTTCATGTTTACTATCACCAATTATTTAATTTTAATCTTACCTTGCTAAATTTACGTACCTTGCTAAATTGTATATAACCTTTCAAATCTGACATTGAAATGTAGAAGTCAATTACATTCTTTTAGATACAAATTGCACTTGTTATTACATTCTATTTTTTCGAATTGAAAAGACGTACCTTTCAAATTTTATTCTAGTTAGTGTTTTTAGCTGAACTGATTATTTTAAACTTAGAGGAGGAGTAGAAGTGGTTATATATATATATATAAGAGACTCATCGATACAGTATATTCAGTTTACTTCAACAGATTTACAATCTAGACTTTTTTTTTTTAATAAAATTAATTTAATTTTGAATGTCCTGCTACTCATTTAAAAGCGATGACGAGGAGTCGGTTGTATTTTCCGAAGTAAGTAAAAAAAAACATTTATTTTTTATTATTTTTTTTTTTTTTTTATTATAATATATATATAATTATTTTAATTAAAAGACATTAAATATTTTATGAAAAATTATTTTGTAAACCGTCATCAGCTTATCGTCTATTTTAATTATAGGATAATATTGCAACAACATCTCAAAAAAAAGGTACATCGAAAAGGTTAGCTGTAAAACCGGAGAAGAAACCAGTATCGAAAAAGACGAAAAAGGTGAGTTATATAAATTTATAACATATTACGAAAAAGTAAAAAAATATAATTTAATTATTATTTTATAGAGCACTGCTATTTGTTATACAGACAAAATATTAGATTTAATAACAGATCCAACTATACCAACCGATGCAGAGAACACCTTGAATATAAAAAAGGATGATTGTTCATTAACGGTTAAGACACCTGTAGACAATACGGCTGTAGATTACTGGACTATAGCACATTATAAATGTGCTAAAATTGATAAAGTTGCTCTGCAAGATAGGTAATAATAATAATAATAATAATAATAATAATAATATATATATTTAACTAAAGTGAAATATTTATAATAAAAATTTAATTTAACCTAACCTAACTTTTTTTAGATGGAAGCATGCTGAATGCTCACTCAAAATATCTTTAACAGGACAGCATCCGGATGATTTAACTACAGCCAAAGAAATGGTGACGCTCATTCAATCTGTTTTCGACAAAATGATGCGACATCCCGCCAAGAAGCTAATCAGACACAAACCAAAAAAAATAAACTTATAAAATGTATGTAATAGGATATGGTGTTGGATTAATTTTTATTTAATAAAAAAAAATTTTTTATATTTATATTTATTTTTTATTATTTAGATAAAAAATAAATAATAATAATTCATTTATAGGTTAAAATAATAATAAAATAAAACAAAAAAAAATAAAAAAAAAAATATTGAAAGTTAGTATACAAGTGGTATTAATTTCACATTTTTTTTTTTTTTTTTTTTTTTTTTTTTTTACAAGAACGATAAATTAAAATAAATTAAGAAACTTTTTTTATATTACATCACTAAATCTTGTAATATCATGTTCGACAATGATTAAAATGAAATTGTAATAACTCGTACATAAATGAACAATCTTCACTTTGTATATTGCTGTAGCTGAAATCATAATTTTTGAATATATTGATTTGTAAATTCGTTTCGTTGACAAGATGATGGAAACCCATTTACGTCAGAGACTTAATTAACGTATAAGCTGTATCAAACGTTTTTTGGTATGATTCCAATTTTTTCTGTTTTTCAACAATATACAAGTCAATACAATGTTGTAATTGTTTCAAACGATGAAGATCAATATGAGATAATGTTATATAATATCATTAGAATATAAACTATAGTTGATTGGTTACATTAACAGAGTAGAAAAAATTATCAGCTATCTTAACACGTTTACAACGAGTATGCAAATTTTCGATAATTGTATTAAAATTGTTTTCACACATTAACTTACACCACTGATCAAGATCTAACGTTACAACTTTTTTAGTTAATTTACATTCTAATAATATAATAATTGAAATTTGCTTATTAACTAGAAGTCCAACGGTTACACTTTTCTTACTAAAAGGACGAATATCGAACACAGATTTTGATACAACGATTGATGGATTCATATTGATAAAATAAAAAAAACAGTAAACAGTATTTTTTTTCTAGAAATATGAATATGATCACTAGACAGCTTAGCTCAAACTAACAGTTTTGTTTATCCATACATGTTATATACTAAACAATGTAAGGTTACAAAACAAAAAAAAAAAAAAAAAATGTGAACGTATAGTGTCTAGTTGGATAAAAGTAAAGAGTTTTATACTTACCTACCTAATTCGATAGAACCTGAAACATTTTTTAAAAATCATTAACATATTAAATTTAAATTAGACGCGTTATCCCACTAGGCTATACGTTCACGAGGTATTAAATAAGTTATTAACACATTTAAGTTTATTAAATTCAGTTTTTTTTTTATTGAAATATAGAAAGTTAAATGAACTAAACAACAGTATCATATGACCTTGATCCACAATCACAATCACAAATATCGATAATCTTACCATATTTTTTTACTACATTTTCAACAAACTGATTTCCTTTTGATAATAATACAAAAAACACATTTCGGATTCCATCTTGAATGTTCAATCCATGGATTATCTTCTTTTTCCCAACGATGGAATATAATACCGCAGCAAAAACATTCAACAATATCTTTTTTCCCTGAATATATAAAACCCGCTTTCAGCTAATGAGTATTTATCTTGAGATGAAGTCAACGGAAATAAATTAATGTTTTCAATCTTGATATAAATGTAGTGAATTCTGGATATGTAGGATATGCATTGTTTCGTACTAACGAAACAAGTGAACAAAAACTGTTGTTAATTTGTTGAAAATTCATTTTTTATAAAAAAAAAATAAAAAAACTTAAATGAATTAAACTTGATTAAAACTAACAGAACCTGATTGAACGATGGTTGAATATTAACTGAACTGTCTGAACTGAAATGAATTCAATAAAACGACTTTTATCTATAATTTATTAAAAAAAAAAAAAATTATTGTGTAACCTGAATGTTTAACTTACAAGGGAAATAAATAGTGATGAAGTGTGTATACACTGTTTAAACTTTATGTGTAACAGGGGGGGAAAAAATAATTGGTTAAAGGCGGAAACTATATCTTAAATTTTAAAATCTCCGCAGTCAAAAGTGCGCAGAACATACATTATGGTTTTTGAGAATCAGTGTTTTTTACTAGTACAGCGGAGAAAAAAAAAGTTTGAGGGGGAAAATCCCCCTTAAAATTTTACAATCTCCGCAGTCAAAAGTGCGCAGAACATACATTATGGTTTTTGAAAATCAGTGTTTTTTTACTGGTACAGCGGAGAAAAAAAGTTTGAGGGGGGAAATCCACCTAAAAAATTTAAAATCACCGCAGTCTGGTAGAGCGGAGAAAAAAAAAGTTTGAGGGGAAAATCCCCCTTAAAAATTGCAATCTCCGCAGTCAAAAGTGCGCAGAACATACAAATGTATACACTACTATTTAGGAACCGGTATGATCAGGACACCTATTGTAGGTTCTTTTAACCCGATATGTGCTAATTTACTTTAATTTACGTAAAATTATTTTTTATTAAAATTAGCACTTACCTTACTCACTTTTCCGACTGCGCCAATGTAGGTGTCAGGTTCGGAATAACTAAAATGAAGACGTTAGTAACGGCGGAAATACACTTTATTATTACAAATTAACAATAACGACGCGCGAGTGTGTCGGCGACGACGTTTTGGCAAAAGCTAAAGCTCGTCGCCGCCGCCGACCGGGCCGTCGGCCGTGCCTTGAGGCCGCTGCCAGACCGGTTGTCCAGTCGCGTTATCGCGGACGAGAAAAGGCAGCCGCGGTCGTTGCGATAACGACCGCGACATAGTTATGCTGTACACAGACACAAAAACAAAAAAAAAACAAAAACACACACCATTGTAAAATCAATACATTCATCACTTCGTTCAGAATCTAAAATGAATTGTATAATTAATTATAATATATTGTTTATACCTGTATCGGTAGTTGGCTGTGCCAAATCAATATCATCTGAGGTTTTTATTTCATTACCTACAATGTTTTTGCTGGACTCAGGTGAAAAAAGCGGGCAAGTGGGTACCGCTCTGCTGTACATTAGGGGGTGGGGTGGACCTTGGACTAGGGTAGATTAAATTTGAATGCAATGATAACCCACATAGCATAAAAATATTGTAGATATATCAAAATAATATTCCAGTTAAAATATAAATATCTGTGAAATGTATTAAGTAACATTCTATAAACATTTTTAATATCTCTTGTATATTGTATGTATGTCTTATGAACCAAAATTGTTTATATAATGAATATTAAAAATATTTTATTTCAGCAATATTCGTATTGTAATATTTTAGAGATATCATAAATCAAATATTCATTTAATAAGTAAATTTCATTATCCCCTGCATATCTTAACTTTTATATTAGATGCATATCTATAAGATATTACTATACTCTCAGTTTGATATTTATTAATATCTTATGAATATTATTTTTATATCTTGTGGCTCTAAACAATTTATTATACAAATATGTATAATGAAATATATGTTTATATCTATAGGATATTAATAAGGACAATTTTACTTTTAAAATTAATATGTCTTTATTAATTTAAACAAATGCAGATTATAATTTATATTATATACACTATTATAATATAAATACAATATTTATATATTTTTTTTTTCAATTCTGGATGATGATGTGGTGAGCCATTTTCCTATGATTAATACTACTTCATCGTCTGTAGAGGCTTTAAATTTTGATTTCCTTATAGCATCTACAAAAGTAAAAATTATAAAATACATCTATTAATATTATAAAAACATATAAGATTGTAATATGCTTACCAAACATTGCTTTATTAGTGAGCAATGTAGAAAAATTATATTTGTTTCTCAAACCAAAGTAAGTAAACTGTTTTAAAAGTGAATCTTCAAAAACTTTTTTCATCATTTTATATATCATGTCCTTAAGCGATTTTCCTCCAACTCTTAGAAGTTCACAGACCTATATAAATTAATAAATCTATAAATATATTAAGTCATAATACGAAAATAATTCGAATGATTTAAGTTTGTTAATATTATTTTATAAAGTAATTTAAATAGGTACCTATATTATATTCTTTGTTTGTTAAAAAAATTAAAACCAAATCAAAACTATGAAAATTGCTGGTTTGTGAAATTTATATCATATTCCATGATAAAAAATAATCTTCCTTATTACTGTCCGTAAACACTTCATGACTAATTAATTCTATTTAGATTTATTTATTTAATCATATTATGATAAATTTTAAGAGTTAATATTGATGTCACATAACATGGTTAAAATTATTTAATAATGTTTATAAATTTCAACAGTTATTAGTTAATATTTACATGTGGCGGTCTAAAAAATAATATCAGTGACAGAGTCATATTTAAACAGTTTAAAGTTATTTCACTATGGTGACATGTTCAGAAAAATTATCAATTGATATAGAAAAGCCAAAATCAAATCTTACTATGTGAAAAAGTGAATAACACTTTATCTGCAGGTTGTTTGGTCCCAACACTAATGTTATCATAATTATAAATATGTGAAAGCTAACATATATTTTTTCTTTAATATTACCACTTTATTCTTGAAATCTTTTTCGAATTGTAATTTGTGTTCCATGTCATTTAATTCGTCTTGACTTGATATAGGCCACGTGGATATAAAATAATCGATTTCTTCAACTAGTGCAGCAGGTGTTTTATTCAAGTTATATCCTTCATTTAAAACAGAAATTTGTTCCAATATTTGTTGCTGCACATCAGATATTTTGTTCACTTCTGTTTTTATGTAAGCCATATAGTTGAGCAGTGTTTTATGAACTGAAAGCAAAAATAAAGAATTATTACTAAAATTGTTTTTTTTTAAAAAGCAATAGAATGCAAACATTGATGAAATGGTATAATCAAAACAAAATTATAAGTCTTCAATTATTATATGATTGTGTGCTTGAATATCAATAAGATATCGCACAAACACAGATACTATAACATAGATATTATAAAATAAATATCTACCTGCATTATTATTACTCTGAGGTCCCGATTCAGCCATGTCACTTTTTGGATTTGTCACAACTGTAGAATTTGATTGATTAGTATTTATTATTGGTGAGGTATTTTTGATAATAGCTGAAAATATATAATAATAAATAAATGAATAAATAATTAATAATAATTTTAATTATTTTATTTTATTATTTTTATTAACAATTTTTAAACAAAGGTATTCAATTGAATTCAACAGTAACTTAATCAATTACCTTTATTTCTAAGAATAGATAAGCCAGAAGAATTGCCATTAGTATTATTCAAAGCAGTTGGTGTTGATGAAATGTCAGCTATAGCTGGTGCAACTTAAAAAATGTTGAAAAAAAAATAAATATTTTTATTGTATTGTATATTATTAATATTTATAAATGTACTGATATATTAAAACAAACTTTCTACAATAACATCATCTAATTGTTGGGACTCAGTTGAAATCTCTGCTAAAGTTGAGTTTTTCAAATTATCATCAATATAGTAGTTAGCTGATGATGAATGTATTTTTTGTTTTTTGATTACTGGAGAATCATCTTTTTCACTTGCAGCAATAGCTAAAAAAGAATAATGATTAAAAATTAAGAATTCTGAAGCTTAGTAATATATATGATGTGAATAAAAATGTATTATATTTACAATTATCTGAAAGCATATTAAATCCATCATCATCTGATAATTCAGATACATTAAACAATAACATTTGTGACTGGTTTTCACGCTTTTTTGCTTTAATATTTAGACCCAGGTTATGTTTTGAGTAACAGGGTTTAGAATCGTTATCAAACTGTTTTGAGTTTTCTGATACAAAGGCACCTACATAGGTAATAAAATAATTTTAATTATTTATAGATATTTTTGATACGAATTGTAAATTGAACCTAATATAACTAGTTTTTGTGATTCGTTATTATCATCATAATCTGATATATCTGATGTAAATTGTGCACGTTTTGTTTTTTCTTTAGCTTCCAACAGCGAACCTATTTAATATTTTAAGAAACATGATACATAATTATTAAACATTATGATATAATATATGATTTTAATTGTATACATATTATGTGTGTGCCCAAGAAGCAGTTTAGAAGCATACATATTATTCTTACATCAATTTCGAAAACATAGAAATTGAGTAACTTACGAATATTTTTTGATAGTACTCTTGCTCTATATTTATCAAATTCAAATTCATTTGGCTTAACTCTACTGTCTCTCAATTTTGCTGCATGATAATTGTTTTTAGGCCAAGCACATTTATCATCGTCTACCCAATAGGAAGGGACCACTTCAACACTGTTGTCATCCAAAAAGTGTACAACAGACCACATTTTATTTGATAAAATTGAACCTCTTCTAAAAAATTAAATTAAATTACTTCTTAATAATATAGTTAAAAAATATAATACAATAAGATTAATTACATTTACATATTAATAATATATACAATTAGTTAAAAATTAATATCTACTTAATGGCGAATAATCATTATAAATGAAACAAAAGTAATGTTAAGTTAATGTAGTTGTTATTCAATATACTATAGTGTCTATTATTAGAAAATGTCTCTTATGTTTACCAACAGTAAGAACACTTAACATAAGTTACAATAACACATTTTATTTTTTCTAATTTTCAAAATGTATAATAGGTACAGCTATAGTGAACCCTTGGTCAGTAGTTGAAACAATATACTTAGTAGTAATTTGACATATATTCCACACAGATATTACTTTAGAAAAACTATTCACTTTATAAATTCCCAATTTAGAGCTCTCTAATGGATGATTAAAAAAATTTTCTAGAGTTTCAAACTTTCTACCCAACACAATATTTTTTTTTAAATATACACTATAACAAATATTTACTATTTTAATTATATTTAATGCTCCATTTATATTTATTCCAACATACGAGTCAGCATTAGAATGCATTTTTATTTTTATTTTTTCCAAAATTAAAACTTTAAATTGCGGTGAATCTGTCCCATCAATTAGTGAACCTTCATTATGAGACATCTCAAAAATTGGTTGATCATTTAAATTTCTATTGTTAATTATTTGTATGCTATGTTCTTGGTACCTTCTTACAACCTGTTGAAGAGGTTTATCTTGTTTGCGTACCATTTTTTTTAACTGGCTCAT
>NC_065532.1:21593382-21678861 GCF_020184175.1 Aphis gossypii | reverse complement strand
ACTCGAAGTCATAGTGATTTAAATGCATTAAGGTTGAAAAGTGGTATAAATACTACTACAGTCAAAGTTACTTTAAACAAAATAGTATGGAAGGTTCCGCATATTACTGTTGACGATGCCCAGTAAACAAATATACGAGTATTATACGTATGTTATACGTAAATGGTACACCTCAATTACGAATAATACACGTGTATATTTTGTTGATTATTGGTTTAATTTAGGTATAATTTTGGGTCAAAAGGTAGCTATTTAACGAATATTCTTCGTGTATTATACGTGATAAATTACATTTATTCGACATATAAAATACGTATAATTTGGTGTAAATATTCGACAATATTTCGTTTAATTCACGTGTATACATGGTAGAATAACCGAATATATTTCGTATATAACTAGTGTAGGCTACGAATATAATTCGTATATAACTGGTATATGATACGGATATTATTCGTATATAACTAGTGTAGCCTACGGATATATTTCGTGTATAACTGGTATATGATACGGATATTACTCGTATATAACTAGTGTAGCCTATGAATATATTTCGTGTATAACTGGTATATGATACGGAGTATTAGTGTACTTTACTAATATATTTCATTTATAATTATGAAAGGGTACACATTTTTTTTTGAGGGGGGGGGGGGCAGAAAAATATAATTTTTTTTAAATAAAGGTTACAAATCATTGGTGTATTCATGGGGGAATAGATCCACTAATTACTTTTTTTTTCAGACCAACTGAAAATAATTTGTACTTTCATTTTTTGTCGTGGAATATCGATGTCTGAACTCTGAATGTATTACAATTGTAATAACTAAAAACTCTATAAAGGTTTCATGCTAACACATTTTTGACAATATTACTTCAATTTAAGCTCTCCCATCCATTTCTTAAGTTAGGATTTAATTTTAATTTAATTTAAAAATCTTAAAGCTTACATATTTCTGACTCTTAAATATAATAAGATCCAACTCCCTATACATTCTGAAAGACATTCAAGATTTCGTTTGCAAGAAAATAAATATTATAAATATTTATATACATGTAATATTATCTGAGTATAAAAGAATGACCGATCAAAAATAAAAATTCTATGATTTTACAATAAGTATGTATAATATAATATAATTAATTATTTATTAAAATATAATAATAATAATGTTCCTCTTTTGTACTTTCTTTTTACAGATAATTAAAATAAAACAACAACTTTGTATATATATTTTTTTCTATTTTCTTTTAGGGGCTTGTTTTAACCAGTCAGATATGTGGTTTTTAATGACGACCATTTGTTCGTCCGGGAACATATCTTTTATACAATCTGAAAAATAATAATAACAACTATATATTATACAAGTACCTTAAATATTTGAAGGCGAACAAAATATATTTTTAATATAAATTATACATTTACCCCTGAATTATTTATTGCATAATATAGTCTAAGAAGTATAATAATAAGTTTATATGCTATCATGCAGCGTTATTTTAGGGGAATGATACATATAACTATAAAACAATTATCTAAAGGTGCGTTTACATTGGAGCCCGAACGCGAACGAATGCTAGCAAACGAATACGAACGCATATTTGCTAGATATTCGGCCACGACCGTTTACATTGTTCGCTCGTTCGCATTCGCTAGTTTTCGCTCTCACAAAAATATTTGTTCCTAAATACCAAAAAAAAAATATACATTCAGTATCGACCAAGCTGCTGTCGAGTAAAGACTGTTGAAAATTTGAATTTTTTAAAAAATTTTAGTAAAAGATTTGTGTTCAATTTAAATATTTGAATTTTTATAATTAAAATGTCATCAAGCGAAGAAGATGATTTGTTATTAGCTGCTTCAAGTTTTGTACTCATGAAAGCATTGATAAAAAAAAAAATCGAAGACAAAAAGAAAACGTCGCTGGTGGATGACATCGTTGTATAGTAATAGAGGTTTGAGTAATGGAATGTTACTAAGCGATTTACAAAAATATGGCGGTGATCGTTTTAAAAATTGCTGTAGAATGTCATATGAAACATTTAACCAATTACTGACATTAGTTGAACCTAAAATTCGAAAAGAAGATACAAATTTTTGAAAAGCTATGCCTGTAATGAAAGACTCGCTTTGACATTAAGGTATTTGGCGACAGGAGATTCATTTGCGAGTTTGTCATTGTTTTTTAAAATTTCGAAATCATCGATTTCACACATTATACCAGAGGTCTGTACGGCCATAATTGAAGTTCTACAAGATTACATACAGGTAATTTATTTAAATATATAATAATTATAAAATAAAAAATAAATATATGCTTACATACTTACATTGTAATAAACTTATAAGTATCATGTATAAACCATAGAACAATATTATTAAAAATTAAAATATCTTTTTTCAAATAACAATATATCCTTTCTAATAATATAACATGTAATAAACATAAATATAAGCCATATAACAATATTATTAAAAATTAAAAAATCAAAATTAAAATATCTCTTTTTTCAAATAACAATATATCCTTTCTAATAATATAACAGTGTAATAAACTCATTATAAGTATAAGCTAAAAAACATAATAAAAAAAAAAAAAAAAAATTAATTTTAAATTTTCAGACCTAACTGTATTATAAATTTGACATAGTAGTTAGGTCATCAATTGGGATAGTTTCTGATGTATTGACATTAGCTGATGTGTCGTAGTTAATAGGCGGTGTTTGCTGATATTGATACTCGTATGTACGTTGGAAGTTAGACATATGATAAGAAGGCTGTTGCACTATAGAAGGGTAATATGGTGACTGTGGTGGAGTGGAAGACATTGAGTGAATAGATGATGCAGTTGGTGATGACAGTGGAGATGAAAATGACATTGAATTGGCTGAACTGGCTGAAGGTTGATTATTAATATTAAATTGAAAATTTTGGTTACCAGGATTATTATGAATATAGTTTATTTCAGTAGTGCAAATAAGATTACTTATTTGATGTTGAAGCATTGTTTTTGTACGTTGATCAAATAACTCCAGTTTACTGGCAACATACTCACCAAAAACAATACTATCATTCTTCACTTTAGGTGTTTGCCTTTTATTGGAAATTTCTTTTATTAATTTATATGTTTCGGTTATCCTAGGGTCTTCCTGATTTTTTTTTCTTTTTAATCCCTTTGGTTTTTGTTATATATATTCCAAAGCAGAATAATTTTCTGAGCATTTTGATACATAAAAATCGAATTAAGGACGAGTAATTTATGAATTATACGTATTTAAAGTTTAGACAAGCGTAGTAGTGGAAAAATATTTTTTAACTATGTCAGTACTTGCGTTCGCATGGTTATGAAAAAATATATATATTTTATTTTATTTTTACACGTTAAAATAATTTAAAATTTTTCTTATTACATATTTTAGATTCTGAACAGAATCAGTTTTTTTTTTGTCTGTGTACACTGTACAGCATAACTAGTCGAAATAATGCTTCAATTTCAAACTTTGGGGATGGTTTCCGATGGCAAAGTGGATATCCTTGGTGCATTTTAAAGGTTAAAAGTAAACATTTTCCAACAGTTTTTAAAAAAATCGAGAAAAACAAAAAAAAAAATGACAGAAAACGGGAATTTTCACGCAAAAACGTTTTCAACAAAATCGAATTTTTTATTTTGCTATTACTTAAAAACTAATCGATGTAAATACTTAAAATTTTCACCAAATGTTTATATTAGCGTTTTCTATACACAATTATATTTTCAAAGTATTTTGACTTTTTTGAGCTATTTATAGACAATAGAAATTTTCAATTTTCTAAGTATTTTTTTTTTAAATAACGATTAAAATATTTTGGCCGACCAAAAAATCTTTAAAATATAATACAACGTTTCTCATAAATTATTGTAATAGCAGTTGAAAAATATTAATATATTTAAGTAAAAATTAAGTAATATGTATATACAGATCAAATTTTGACAAAATTTATCAACATATCGCGAATACTTGCAAATTATTTTTAGGTAGTTAATAAATAAAAATGTATGATAAAACATTACATTTTTATAGCTAAAATCTGTATATTTAAAATGTTTTGTATAAGCAAATAATAATAAGATATTAAATATTTTTGTCGATTTTAGATACCTAAAACCCAAGAAGAGTGGTTAAACGTTGCAAAAAAATATGAATACGTTTGGAATTTTCCCCATTGCATTGGTGCAATTGATGGGAAACATGTACAACTACAAGCACCAATTGGTAGTGGAAGTGATTTTTTCAATTATAAATCAACTTTCAGTATAGTGTTAATGGTGGTTGTTGATGCCGATTACAATTTTTTATATGCTGATGTCGGATGTCAGGGCCGAATTTCAGACGCCGGAGTTTTTCGAAATACATCTTTTTTTAAACAGCTTGAAGAACAAAAATTAGAGATTCCACCAGCAGAAAAATTGATTGGACGGGAAAAGGCAGTGCCATACGTATTTGTTGCAGATCAAGCATTTCCTTTAAAACAGAACGTACTTACCTTACCCCGGCTCTCATGAAAAGGGATCGGATAAAAGAATTTTTAACTATCGTTTGTCGAGAACCCGGCGAGTTGTCGAAAATGTTTTTGGTATTCTATTTGCCGTATTTAGGGTATTTAGAAAACCGATGCTACTTGAACCTCAGAAGGCTGAGGTTATAGTAATGGCATGTGTATACCTACACAATTTTCTAAGAAAAGAAAAGTCAACGAGAGATATTTATTCACCAACGGACTTAATTGATCATGAAATTGAAGGGCACCTTGTCGATGGAACGTGGAGACAAGAAATACAGACTAACAGTGCATTCACTCCTATGGAAAGGGTTGGAAGAAGATCATCACGTTCGGCAGAAGAAATTCGAGATGAATTCGCTGAATATTTTTCAAGTGTTGGTTGCAGTGCCATGGCAATCAAAATTAGCATAAGAATCAGAAATAGTTGACATAGAATTTACTCATAATTTTAATATTAGTAGAAAGTTGTAAGTAACTAGTATAAATATAAATTGTGTTAATATATTTATTAAATATTTATCAATAACGAAATAAAGAATTATTTATTTATTTAACATTTATGAATCTAATATAAGATAGGTACAAAAATAATTATCATTATTTAGATGTGTTGTAAAAAGCCGACGTATTTCGGAATATTTCTTGGTAATCATTATCAAGTATTGTCTGACTATCGAAAAAAAAAACGGTTTTTTTGTTGACAATAAGCACCTTAATAATCAGGGTCCAGTATACAAAGAAAAAGGTCAGTTGGGTTCCTTTTAAACGTATACACAAATGAATAGATCAACACGTACATTTCTTATAACGTTAAACAGTATTAATTTATTTTTTATTTAGGCCCTGCTTAGAAATTATTAATACATATTTTAAAATACAATTATTTAGTATTTTATAAAGCTATAAAATATTTTATAAAAAAAATATCAAAATGTTTTTCCTTACTAATAAGAACCACCCTAAATTGTGCACAGTTTTATGTACTATAAGTCTATAAATAAAAAAAATAAAATTACTCACATCAACTGTATCTTTGGTAATCCGTGGTTTAAATTTATCATTTAAAAACTTCATTTCTTCAAATGCAAACCATTTTGAACGATAAATCTCGTCTGTTCCAACTCCTGAACGTCCACTACTGGCTTCACGTTGTCTCTCTCTTCGGTATGAAGCTAAAAGGCTGTCCATTTTTTTTCTCACTTCATTTACATTTAGGTTTAGTTCCTTGCTTATTTCCGTCCAAAAATCTATTTTTTTTTTCACCATTTTATATTGAGGATCAGTAGGATCCCAAAGGATTGGTCTTAATTTATATAAGTTAATAAATTGTAAGCATTCTTCGTCAGTCCACTCCATAATATAATAGTAAATCAAATCACAAAAAATGACATAAAAAAACAAACACGCGTTTTTATTAAAGTACCGTTTGGGCGCTATAGTCGCGAATCGTAATACGGGACGTTTAAATGCCGTTTAAACTGAACGGAGGTTTTCTTTGATAAGACCGCCCTCGGAGCGAACGCTTCCGAACGCGAACGAGCCCATTCGTTCGTGTTCGGCTAGACCAGTGATTCCCAACGTGGGCGCTACCGCCCCCTTGTGGGCATTTTTTATTTTGAAGGGGGCGTTTTTATGAGGGGGGCGCTAAAGGGGGCGCTCTATCTATCATTTAAATTTTTTTTGTTAATAACTGATTGTAATAAAATGTATGACTGCGTAGAATAAAATACCTAATGTAATCCACAGAATTATGTAGGTATAATATTTATAGACACTTAAATAATATCAAAATAATTATCTTATCGGACTATAGATTCTAGGTACTAAGCAGGTACTTGACGTTATTATTGTCTTATCGGAATTATCGTATAGATTCCGATTAGCGGTTAATCAATAGCCGATTCCGACAATGTTATGTGTACTGTGTACTGTGTAGTCGTATTTGGTACTTGGCAGGTATTTGACGTTATTATTGTGCGTGTACGTAGAAGTTATATTCGTAAATATTATAAAATGTCCGAGAACAAAAAATGTAGAAAATATTAAATTGAATATTTGAAATTTGGTTTTATTGTATCTCCGACAAATGAAAAACTACCCTTGTGTCTCATTTGTGAAAAAACATTCAGTAATGAAGGTATGAAACCTTCAAGAATGAAAGAGCATCTTATGAAAAAACATTCAGATAAAAGTAACAAAAATATTTTATACTTTAGTGACCTAAAGAATAAATTTGAAAAACAAAAAACTATAAGTGGACTTTTTAATAAAACACATCTAAATAATGATAAAGGTCTCCTTGCATCCTACAAAGTGTCTCTTTTAAGTGTGGAAAACCACACACTATCGGCGAAACACTTATTTTACCTGCTGTAGAAGCAATATTAAAATCAATGACAAATTTAAATGTAACCGACATAACTTCATCTATTGCTCTCAGTAATAATACTGTGTCCAGGCGAATAGATGAAATGGCGTACGATGTTGAAATAAAACTGTGTGATATTTTAAGAATTACAAAATTTTCACTACAACTTGATGAATCCACTTTACGAGATAACGAAGCACTGTTACTTGCGTACGTGCGATATGTAAACATCGACGAAAAAATAACGGAAGAACTACTATTTGCAAAATCATTAATCACGGATACTAAAGGATTAACCATATTTAATGTAGTAAATAATTTTTTTATAGAAAAGGGTATTCCTATTACAAATTGTATAGCTTGTGCCACTGATGGAGCGCCTGCAATGATTGGACGTCAACGTGGTTTTATTGCTCATTTAAAAAATGCAGTCCCTGGGATTTTAACAGTTCATTGTGTCATTCATCGTCAGCATTTAATAGCTAAAAATTTAAGTAATGAATTGTTTGATACCATGCGGTTTGTCATAAATGCTGTTAATAAAATCAAAGCTAAATCATTGAATGACCGTTTGTTTCGACAATTATGCCACGAAAATGATGAAGACTTTGAACGCCTTATTCTACACACCGAAGTTAGGTGGCTATCAAAAGGAAATTGTTTGACACGCTTTTATAATTTATTTCACACTATACTAGAATTTCTGCAGCCACTTGATAAACAACTTTACGATGAATTACATAAAAGAAAGACCAATATCGCATACCTAGCAGATATTTTTGAAAAACTTAATGAAGTTAATAAAAATTTGCAAGGTGATAAAATTAATTTTATCAAATCGAAGTCCATAATTAGTGCATTTATTTCAAAATTAAGTTTTTTTAAGAAAAGATTAGTCGTCGTGAATTCAATAATTTTTCTAACTTATCAAGATCACAACAAATTTTAGATTCTGACTTAGAAATATACTGTGCACACCTTGAATCCCTTAAAGATGATATGAGTACTAGATTTAAGGATATCAACGATCTGATTATACCAGAATGGGTATTGAATCCATTTTTAGCAGATATACAAAATGTCCAACCATTAATTCAAGAAGAACTACTCGAAGTGAAGCACAATGAAGAAGCTAAAATCGATTTTAAACATAAAGGATACGAGTTGTTTTGGCTCAAACAAAAAACTATGTACCCTCAAATTTGGAAAGAAGTAGAATTACTAATTATGGCTTTTCCGTCGACATACCTGGTCGAAAAAGGCTTTAGTGCGGTTCAACAACTTTTGACCAAATCAAGAAATAAATTAGAAATATGTGAAAGAGGAGATTTAAGACTAATGCTGACATCTATTGAGCCAGATATCATTTCGTTAGCAGGAAAACATCAACCTCAGGGCAGTCATTAATCAAATAAGTAGCGAATTCGAAATCAAATTATATAATTATTAATTATTAGTAGGTATTTAAATTTAAATTAACTAAATTGTAGCGTTAAAATGTTATGATATTTTGTTTTAAATTAAATAGCTTATTAAAAACTAAAACTTTATCATTTTAAAAAAAATTATTGGGGGGGGGGGCGGTGTGAAATTTTTAAAATCTAAAAGGGGCGTTGAGTAAAAAAAGGTTGGGAAACACTGGGCTAGACCGTTTACATTGGTTCGTTCGTTACCATTCGCATGCATTCGTTCGCGTTCGGGCTCCAATGTAAACGCACCTTAAAACGACATTTTTACTTCACTTCATTATTTACTCATATGGCATTTACTCTGGGGCAGGTCTAAAATAAACACTGCATTTATACTAAATGTAAGTGTAACAGGTAAAATATTTTTATTCATTATACCTATTATAATTGTGCACAACTCTAAGCGACCAAAAGCCAGTTTCTCTCCTCTTCTACCTTCCATATTAATAAATTCTGCAACACGGTTGTCTAAAATGGTTTTCATAACCTGATAGGTAGTGCGTTTTGCGTCGAACGACTTACAATTTCTTCGTAAAGTATGTGCCTGAAAATAAAATTTTTATGTTTAAATTATGTATTCAAATTCTTATTTTTAGATTTTTTTTTAAATACACTTCAGCATCAAATATTCAAATACTTTAAATTGTTCGTACCGTTTTTGTAACCCCCCCCCCTTTAATTTTTAATAATTCAGCATACAATATTCTGATAAATCTAAATGAAAATTTGAACAAGTAGTTTTTGAGTTATTTAACTTTATGTACTAAGAATAAAATTATGATGTTATAACTATGTGTTAGGAAGATATAAGGAAGATAGGAAGATAGGATAGGAAGATATGTGTTAAGAGAGCTATGATGATTTGAATATGTTAGTAGGCAATTACTATTATGCCTATTAATAATAAATAATAATAAATAAATACTAGATCTAATATTACATCTAATTTAGATTATTGTAAACTCATTTTTAAGGATTATTATTCTTAGTATAAACATATCAATAACTCAGTAATTAGTCATTACATTTTGGAAAAAGGAGAGCTCATTTAAAAAGTAGAAGTTTTTGATGTCACAGGACACTTCTTAAGCATCAAAAAATATATAGAATTTTAATAAATTTACTATTCAACAAAAAAATAACTATGTTTATAATTTAACTTACTAAGATCCGCTTTTGCTCAGAATTAGCTTCAAGAGCATTTAATTCATCAATTGTCATGACGGGAATCTTTAAATTAGAACGATTAATAACATCTTCCGATAGAGTTAAGGTATGTTGTGGTCGTGATTTTTCATTCAGATTTGTTAACAGTTCTTGGTTTTTAATAACATCCAGCTTTATAATATTTATATCTTTTTGGATATCAGATATTTGATTTGAAACTATCCAAAGAAAAAATAATATTTTGTATTATTTTACATGGTTAAATAATATATATTACATAATTGATAAGCAAAACAAATATTCATGATTTAACGACCTTGTTAAGATTAGAACTTACCCTTCATCATAACATGACCAATATTTTGAACAGTGTTCATTAGTTCAGCAATTGTACAAGCATCTGAATTTCGGTTTGTATTGTCTTGAACTAAATTTTCCAATTCACATGACTGTTGTTGACTATTGTCACAAGAACTTGAAATTGATTTAGGTTCAAAGCACAATGTCCTGTTGCCAATTTCATTACCAACCGAATCAATCATGTTAAACTGACCTAAAAATAAATGAATCAATATTATATATTAATTATATTAATTATTAATTAATATTAAAATGGAAATAACTTGATGGAACCGGAACATTATTTATCAGCGTTGAAAACATGGATTCACTTTGGTTGTCACTTTCATAAGCATAATTTACTAGATTATCTGGAAAATGCATACTATTAATATCTAAATACAATAATGTCATTCTGTTAATTAGGCTTTTGGTTAAATGTTGATTAAAATTTTAATTTATCAGTGAATAATTAAGAAAAATCTACATTTTAAAAACACCTTTTATTTCAAGTTTTTTTTTAAATTGTTTATTAAGTTATAAATTACTTTTAGATCTGTCTTTTTTCTTATGAACAGGTGTAAAATTTTCATCATTTTCATCAAAGTGCCTCTTCTTCTTATGTTTCCTTTTTTGTTCTACATTAACGTCTTCTGTTTCCGTTGAACTGGTCATACAAAAAATAGGCAGTTTAATTTTTGCTTGCAAAAATGCTTGTAATCATCTAAATAATAAAAATAAAAATGTATCATTTATCAATATTTATACATGCATATTCTTTTAAATTAAAAGAATAATATTTTTGAAATATTAACTTACCAAAAAATTTTCGTGGTATACAAATATGTGTTGACCATGAAGTTGAAGGATTTTTTTTTGACTGAGAGTACTTCAGTGTATTATGACTTCCTGGCCACTTACATTTAAATTGTTGTGTAACATTATCAATTAAAACCCAATTACATGGAACAACTTCCGCTGATTGGTCTTCCAAAAACTCAACAATAGCAAATTCATATTTTCCAATGTTTTCTGTGGTAGCCATATAATGTGCTCTTAAATAAGAATCTAAAAATAAAAATATGTTTAGTTTGATTTAGATTTTGAACATCAATCTCATTTATAATATAGGTTAGGATGACCATACGTCCCGTTTAAAACGGGATTGTCCAGTTTTTGAGCAGTAGATTTGAGTGTTTTTAAATAATATGTGTGATTATGTGTGTGGTTATGGGTGTAGGGGAATGGTCCCATTATTTAATTTTCATATTATAGTTACCCTATTATAGTAATTACATATTTACATACATATATTACAATACAATAAGTAAATTAATAATTTAATAGGTATACATGATTTTAAAAATAAACGAATTTTAATTTTACCTGCAATATCGAGAACTGTGCAAAACGATTTAACCCAAGTGTTTTTAACATCTGCATATTTTTCTGCATGTTTACAGATTCGTGTAATGGCAAATAGAATTCATAGTCTTTATTTTTGACTATGCAGGATGAATAATTTTCTTGTATTAACCAAATACATGGTATTGCCATAACTTTACCATTGCCCAAGGCCGCAATAGCATACAACTTATTTAAATTATTCATTCTAAAAAGAAAAATTATATTAATTGACTGAATAAATATAATTATTAAAATATTACCTACATAGTTAACTGTATGTATGAAGCAAAGCACAGACAAAAAAAGATTTCTCTGGACTGTTCTCGGATGTAGGAAAATAGCATGCTTTATACTTTACATCACTTATATGATATAATTGTAAATCTGATGATATATTTTTGCATTCCATGGAACCAACAGATATTGAAGAACATGGTAGGTCATATAATGGTACTAAATCATCAAATTTTGAACAAACTAAGAATATTTCACCATTATTATTTATGGTTAAAATGTTTTTTACAATGCATACTATATTACTAGAAATTATAACACAATCATCTTTTTTTGTGCTTCTACGTTTTTTATTTGAAATTCTGATTGTATAATTTTCAGTTATGATAGTAGAGTACTGTACAACAGACTCATTAAATAGAGTATTGGGTAAAGGTCCTTCGGAATGATATCCATCCACAAAAGGGTAGTTAATAGAATGTTGAGGATTTGAAGTACAATTATTATACTCTTCATTTATGCGATTGAACAATTGTACTAAAGGTGCACGCCCAGGTCGAACAATTCTTTTTAAATGCTGCAAATAATTTTCATAAGGAAACGATGAAAATGAATCCACAACACCATACTTTTTAGCATCTTCTGGTAGATGTATAATTGAATGAACATTGTAAGAAGCATTTATTCGCCTATAAATATTACAGAATGTTTTGTTAAAGCTTTTGCAAAATCATTTTGTGTATATACTGTCTTAGAACATCCTAAGATACGCATGGCTATATGTAAGGTCATAAAATTATTATAAACAGGAATGGTTACAATATTTTTAAAGATAAAAGGCCCGGTATACATTAGAATTTGACGTAGTTCTGTAGCTTTAAATGTATTATAATTGTTTACATCAGTTGGATAGCGTGCAAAATCTGTACTCAACCATTTTGAAATAGTTTTCATTCTACTATTTACAGATATAATTTGATCATTAGACAGACGAGTTGAACCACAAGAACCACCTCGAGTACCTCTGATAAAAAATCTTAATATTTTTTTCATTATACCTAAGCAACATAAGTGCATGTAATCTAAAGGAATACAAGATACAAGTCCTAAACCAGTAATACTGAGTAATGGTGAAATACTTATATGGTGTTCTTCGTTCAAACGCTGAACAAATGATTCATCTGTACGAAGTTCAGCTGTATTATTTGGAAAACTTACGATACGAAAATGATAAATAATCACCTTCTTCTACACATTTTTCACATCCGTAATAGCCGGTATGACCTTTGATTTGCTTAATAAAAGCTCGAGCTGGTGCATCAGCAATAATTCCTTTTACCCTAATTGTTATGGAAGAGTTTTCTATGATGACACCATTTTCGATTAAATCGTTCAATTCAGTAATAAATTGTGACAGATATTCATGAGCATCGTGTGGTTTTTTTGACCCAAAGTAGGCCCCGATAATAAATGGTATGATTGTGTGCTTGGTTATAACACCACACAAAATTGGCCAGAATGAACTTCCTCGTTTGTCAATAGGTAAACCATCAATGTTAAACCATAGTTCAAAAATAGATAGTTGTCGCAAATCGTTACTAACTTTATATAAATGAATTAATCCTTTAACTAAACCAAAATGAATATATTCTCCATTACCTATAGGACTAATTTTAACTTGACCTGACACAGGAGTTGATAATAATGTTCTTGAATCAACTGGTAGATCTTTAAGGCATTCTATGTTTTTCACAGATTTAAGAAGTTTTAATAAATCTGTTGTTTTATTTCTCGAAAGTCCAGATGAAACTATGAATGATGCAAGCTGAGATTTAAATATTGTAGGAGTATTAGTGTTTTGAATTGTATTGATATTCAATTCTTGAGAAGATTCATTCTGCTCAAATGCCGGTAAATTTCCAGATGGAATACCAGAAGAATTGTCATTACTATTATTAGAAAATGCTTGGTTACAAACAGTAGAAACATTAATATTTGGTGAAATTATACCACAAATATCAGTTGTTGGCGATTCTTGTAGTGTTGTATTTGTTATATTACTAGTTTGTGGCATTATAAAAATACTTTTCTGTTTTTTCCTGAGTTTTTTTGATTTTTTGGATAAACAGCAACTAGGCTTAAAAGCATACTTTGGCATTTTTTTTTAGACTATGAACAAATTTTTATAAAAATTCAGAAAAAATTGTATTTATATTGTAATTTTAGAAAATTAGATAGTAAAATATGTAATCATAATTAAACCTGGTCAAAATTACTGTATTAACAATATACTTAATTATTACTATCAATGTAAAATAAATAAAATAAATTGTAGGTATATTAGACTGACAAATCATCTCTTTTTAGAATTGTTTTTCATAATAAATATACAATGATTTATCATTGAATTAAAATTTAATACATCCCTCTGCACAGTATCACAGTGAACTACTCAATGACGAGGTTCATTCAACACCTACTATACACCAGAGTGAGTTCCTGGCTTTATTTATTTTATTTTGTATGTATGATGTTTTAAAATATTCACTCATCCTTGATAAATATTTACAAAATAAAAAAAAATTTGGTATGAATTGTTTTCTGTTTAGGCAAATAGCTTAAAAATCACACATACAGAGCAAAATAAAACTATATATACCTAATACACAAAGAAAGACAATTTAAAATAGAAAACAATAGGTACCATATAATAAGGTTCAATTTCTTCAATACCTACTTAAACCATACATTGAAAAACATCCTATATTTTATTAAATAAAAAAATCTACTTACTCTAATAAGTTTTCTAGTAAATTATACTATCATTATTATTAATTAACAATATTTTAATTATTCTAAAATATCTATGATTAATTTGTTTTAATTTCTTTATACAAGGTTTATAATTGACAAAAAATTGTATTATTAAAAATAATCAAATAAACAAATAGATACTAAATAGTATTTTTAATTTAAACCACACTTATTAATCCAATTTATATAACTATCTAGTACATAACCAAATTATATTAATTTAAATTTGATTAAAATTAAAATATTGTTAAGATTCACAGCTATTTTTAACTTTTCAAGCAATGTTTTTTTCAGACAATTTTCTCCGGGGGAGCATTTTGAAAAATGGAGGTAGAGAAAATTGGAGGTAAATAAAACTGTAGGTGATTTGCGCTGATATATAAAAATTACGTTTGTCTAATAACTATTTGATTTTCTTTACTATTCTATTCAAATTTTCCATAAAGAAACACTGTTTCCAAGCATATAATTCCCTAACAACAATTTAATTACAGTATAGGTACCTAGCTGGTTTTTAAAAAAAATTGTATCATAGCCTTTACCTAGGTAAAGTTTTTAAACATTCATATTATTATGTTGTATAATACTATAATATATTATATCAATTATAAATAAAATATTATGTAAGTAATTTATAAAGTTATAATTTATAAAGTTATAAGTTATATATTTATAAGTAATAACATTTTTAAATATTTTAACCATTTATAAACTTATATTTATATTGATAATTATCACTCAAACATTAATTAAAAGCTGTAAAATTTTCAAGAACTCCACATCCAGAGCCCCCATTGGGCATTATGTCAAACTACAAAGCACTAACTATAATATTATATACCTAGTTTATAAGTTTTTACCTGATTATTAAGTCGATATTTTCGTTTTTGTGTAGTAATTATTTTAGTAAAACTAAATTGTACAGTGAACACTTCCTGATGAGTGATGACTTAAGTCTTAAAATCGTAGATGAATGGAGCTAAGTGAAACAGTCGCAAAGGATGTGTTGGTCAGTGCACTGATGGTCTAAGGTCTTCTGCAGTAATGCGTGCGTTGAGCCGCGTCTGGCGGTGTGCGAGGCGTAACTACGGCGTCGTTATATGATCGGCAGGGTGAGGGAACCCCCGACCCGCAGATAAACAAAGAGCTGCTATCGCGTATAATACTGTATAGCACGTTTAAATATATTTATAAATAATTAATATTAATTAATATGGAATTACCCAGTATCAGGCATCCGACACTGCGTGTTTTGGTTAATTCCAAGTAAACATGGCATGTACGTATAATCTACGTTTTTATTCGTGGCAATGGTAAATTATATACGTTGCAATATTAGATATATTTTCCGTTGACGATACGTATTGTACATTTTTCTTGTCTCGTGATAAAATTACGTTTATTCTTTATTCTACATTGATCGTTAGTCGATAATGGTTGATGTTGATCGATCTTAAGTCGAAATATATGTAGCGCATGCAGGTTGATCTATAATTAGGATATCCGTATATTTTACGTCTACTTGAGATCGTTCAGTCCACATTTTTCATATTATCCCCCTGCAAAGTCCTAAAACCATTATATTACAAAGGGGTAATTTTTTAATAATTGTTAAATTTCAAGTTTACCATAAACGTAGAATAAACGTAAGTTTATCACGAAAAATATACGAATATGTGTATACGTATCGTCAACGTAAAATATACGTAAGTCCTTGCCTTTATTTCGACGTAATTTCGACCAACCTATAATCTACGTACCATAAACGTAGAATAAACGTAAGTTTATCACGAAAAATATACGAATATGTGTATACGTATCGTCAACGTAAAATATACGTAAGTCCTTGCCTTTATTTCGACGTAATTTCGACCAACCTATAATCTACGTACCATAAACGTAGAATAAACGTAAGTTTATCACGAAAAATATACGAATATGTGTATACGTATCGTCAACGTAAAATATACGTAAGTCCTTGCCTTTATTTCGACGTAATTTCGACCAACCTATAATCTACGTACCATAAACGTAGAATAAACGTAAGTTTATCACGAAAAATATACGAATATGTGTATACGTATCGTCAACGTAAAATATACGTAAGTCCTTGCCTTTATTTCGACGTAATTTCGACCAACCTATAATCTACGTACCATAAACGTAGAATAAACGTAAGTTTATCACGAATAATATACAAGTATGTATATACGTATCTTCGACGTAAAATCTATCTTCTTCTACGTATATTATACCATTATTAAACGAATTTTATCTACGTATATACATACACCAAAGTTATCCTTATTATAAACGTAGATTATACGTACTATGTTTACTGGGTGGAGAAAGGTTGAAATTATTGAAACTTGTAGAAAAAGAAAAAAGTTTGTTTATTCCTTTCAGATCTTTTGAAACTTTTGAATATCCTGAACTAGGAACCGCTTAAAAAAGTTGTATGGAATTTGAAAACTGCATCGAAATTAGAAAAACCGCGATTTATAATAATCGGATTGCAAAAAGAGCGTAAAAATACGTTAGAAAAAGACTGTAGTATTTTTGATCATTGTAATCTAACAAACGTTAGAGTATTTCTGAACTCAATAGCTTATCCGTACGATAATTTGAATTTAGATTTTACAAAAAATAATTTTACCTTATTATATGATATGTATACATCATTTCAAGAATCGTACTATGAAAAAAGTATACGAAATCCGATATTGAGTCCTTCTACTTTTCTTTCAAACGCTCCAATTATAGTCATTGATACTTCGAAACAGAACGATTCAGCCACAGCCTCAGCAGTGGATGGACAATTAGAAATTGAAGCTTCAGAATCGCTTACAGGTGTAACTGCTTATTGTTTATTGATTCATGATCGTATTGTAGAATATGTACCTTTTACTAGAGAAGTAAGAAAACTTGTGTAAATACAATTTATAATAATAAAAAAGTTTATTTAATAATTTTGCGTTCTTTTCTTGAAATAATTATTTCAGTAGGTGGACAATATATATGTTAACACCATATTGTGTTACACGGTAAATCTGAGTTAGCGTAACATTTAAACAAAAAAAATTGAGATTTTTTTTTGTTACACAGTGAACGTGTGTAGAAATCTCATTGTAAAAAAAGGTGCTCAGAACATACATTAGGGTTTTTTGAGAATTTTGTTACACGGTGGAGCATGTAGAAATGCCCCCTTGAAATGAAGAAATCTCCCTGTAAAAAAAGTGCTCAGAACATACAAATATATACTACTCTTTTCTTCTGGTGAAATACAATATCTAATTGCATTTTCGTCAGCCACAATTTCTTGTTTGATTTGCTCCAACAAGTCATCAAAAGATTTAATCGACATCCGGAAATAGTTAAAAAATTTTAGTTCATGATTTCTCAAACTTGGATACAGCGTGATGTACAAGCTTGTACTTAGTCTGTTTTTTAAAATAGGATGAACCCAGTATTTCCTATTTCTCTGCCTACGACGCTGCATTCGTCTATATAAGGTCCATAAACATACAGCTTCTGCTACGTCCATCTTCGCCGGAATGAATCTGTAATTCATGTGAACACTGACTAAAAACGCGCGTTTGGCTAACGCGCGTTTAACGCCTCTCATGTGAACCTAGCCTTACGGCGGCGGAAGACGGACCAGTTTCCGCGCGATCGACGTCCCGATCAGGCTTTCGACGAAGTGTTTTTTTTGTCAGCCTTAATTTATTTATTTGGGTACAAACGGCGCCGCTAGCCGAGTACCAACAATTTTGGCTGACGACGAGTTGCCGCAGTGTTCGCGAACATAAGTATATATATTATTACATTGGTGTGTTAATAAACGTTAAGCTAAACTTAAAAATCAAAGAGTTATTTGTTACCCTTGGTTTATTTATTTTTTTTTTATTTCTAACAATATTAATATATATTTATATATTATTTTTTTATATTAATATTAAAATCGCTACTATTCGTTTAACGATAAACAATTATACACAGTTTAAAATAACATTTATTATTATTATTATTTTTTTTTCTTAATCGAAACCATATTTATCTAACCCTATTATATTTGTGCGAGAGACGGCTGCACACTAAAACCGGGCGACGTGTGTAGGTACGTGCATGTGTGCGCAGGCGGCAGCTACACGCAAAACCCGACGCGCTTGTTGTCTTCGTTGTGATTTGTGGAAGGTAAGGAGTGGACTGTATGTGTTATGTATCAACAGGGCGCTGTTGAGTAAAGGCACCCAACCAAAATACAAAAGAACAATGGATCTTTGACGATTAACAAAATATATACAAATTTATTGCATCGTGTATACCAACAAAGTACTACTTAAAACTAAGGTTAGTAGATGATAATAACAATACGCGACCAAAATACGATCGGAAGATCAATACATCGAAGAATAATAATATATTTACAATAAGTCGGAGACGAAAAAAAGGAATAATTATAATAATAATAATAATAATGTTAAAATGACGAGTATACAAAACAAAACAAATGATAACAATATAATATCGTGTGTACGACCTGATAACCGGGTGGGTCGATGATAACATGACGATGCCGCTGGGCTTCTGCAGCAGCTGGTCTGGCACAACGATGAGACTCCGGCGGTGATGACGTCACTCGCACTACCGTTGAATTCGACGAAAACGTCGAATACACCACGTACGTATCTGCGTAACAAGGACGGCGGACGGAACACGTGGGCGCGTGAACGAGCGGGGCTCGGCTTCGCACGGTAAAGATCGGACGGACGGCGGACACGCAATAAAACTTTAACTTCGACACAGGCGGCCGTGACTCGAATCGCAGGAACAACTCCGGTCCCCGAGGGCGATGAGTCGGTGAACACGAGGGGTTCACGGTAAAAGGCCACCACGGCTGACTAACGACAGCACGGTGATATGCCGAGAGGCTAACGGGCCAAAACACACGTTACGTACGTGAACGCGGGGCGCAAGTTCACTCGGATATATAACGACATTGCCAAAACTTTAAAAATGGCGAACAAGAAAACGGTGACGGGGCACCAGACCGTGGAGCGTAGACATTTTTTTTTGAAGACAGACGGGAACGACGCGAAGCCGCGCGGGAGAGAACGGTTGCGACGACACGCGCCTACCGGATACGAAAAGCACTACAAGAGTGACCGCAGCACACCCCGCGGCAAAAACGCTCGTACCGGTGATCTGTACCCAACATTTTCTCCCCGGGTTGGAAGACCAGGGCGTCTTTCAAGAAACCATCTGACATGAATCTGCACGTTGAGGTTCAGATCGTACACATTACAAAACATACGGAGCTAAAGATACATAAGTACATAGATAACATAATTAGCATAAAACAAATGTGACTAATGCACAAAAAAATAAAAAAAAAAAAAAAATACAAATATAAAAATACATTGAATGGTACAGCGATACATATACAAATTTAAAAAAGGATGGAGGATGAACGAGAGGATGCCGGGACAGTCTACTTATCTGTTGGCAGTTTAACAACTTTGACCACCGGTCTCTTCATCTCCCCATCTTGTGTGATGATGGTAACTACGCGGACGATTTGGTCTGGACCTGGATGAACAGCTGTAATACGTCCCATCCGCCACACGGAAGGAGGCTGATTTGGAGCATCCACAATGACAAGATCACCCACCTTAAGGTTATCCTGGATAGTAGTCCATTTCTGACGCCCCTGTAGTGTATTCAAGTACTCCCGTGACCATCGCTTCCAGAACGACTGATGCATTTGTCGAAGAAGCTGCCAACGTGTCAGTCGATTCATCGGAACCTCGCTGAGGGTTACTTCTGGTACTTCCATGATTGGTTGTCCGATGAGGAAATGTCCAGGGGTCAAGGCAGTGTGATCATGTGGGTCCATCGACGCTGGAGTGAGGGGGCGTGAGTTAAGAATTCCCTCAATTCGAACACACAATGTCTCGAGCTCTTCGTAGGTAAGCACTTGAGTGCCAATCACTCGTTTCAAGTGGAATTTCACGCCTTTGATGCCCGCCTCCCAGAGGCCACCAAAATGCGGCGTGGCAGGTGGGTTAAAATGCCAATCACAAACGACATGAGTGGACACCTGGGCTTGGACGGTTTTATCCCGAAATATCTGTTTTAACTGTCTAGCAGCACCAACATAGTTTGTGCCGCAATCTGAATACACATGTGCTGGTACACCGCGGCGGGCGACAAATCGATCTAGAGCGGCGAGAAACGCGTCGGCTGTCAAATCGGAAACAATTTCAACATGTATGGCTTTGGTAGCCATACAAACGGATAGCGCAATGTAGACTTTAGTGGTTTTCGTGTTTCGCCTCTTACACTCCTTGATGAGGTATGGTCCTCCGTAATCCGTGCCCACACTAGAAAACGCACGAACTGAATGGACGCGAGCTTCAGGCAGGATACCCATACGGGGTGTTGGATGTAGTGCTTTGTGCCTTGTGCACGTGACGCACTTAAAAATGACACGGACGAACGGCCTCCCGGCATGACACAATCCAAAATTCTTGACGTAGCATCGCGATGATGAGTTTCGGTCCTGCGTGTAAGAGTCTTCGATGAAATGCGGTGATCAGCAGTGACGTGACATGAGATTCCTTCGGAAGTAGATACGGGTGTTTCGCATCATCACTCAACATTGAACGCTGCAGCCGCCCGCCTACTCGAATTAAACCATTATGATCCAGAAAAGGGGCTAGTTGAGCCATAGTAGGAGGGGGTTACGATGTGGCTTGGTTTGGCCAGTTGTTTCAGGAGCTCTTGAAAATGCGTTCGCTGAGTGACTCGGACGGCAAGTCGCATAGCACGCTGCAATTCATCTGGCGTGAGACAGTCGGCGTCGGTAGGGTGCTTGAGAATTACTCGATCTATGAAGCGCAAAAAATATGCCAATGCTCGTTGAAGACGAGACCACGATGAAAATCTAAGTAAAAAGTTATCAAAGTTCGGTGCTTCACGAACAACCAACACGCACGCTAACGTAGTTTTCACTTCAGGTAAATGTTGAGGACTGAGCGATTGGATGAGTGGCCCTGGCCAACTCTCTTCCGGAAAATGTATGAACGGTGGACCTTTCCAATGCAAGCTACATGTTACGAGGTCGTCAGGCAATAATCCACGTGATGAAGGGTCAGCAGGGTTATCAATAGTAGACACATGGGACCAATCGCAATCGGGGAGTAGGGAACGGATCTTGGCTACTCGGTTGGTAATAAAAATCTTAAAAAACTTTTGGTCAGTAGTGAGCCATGACAGCACTATGGACGAATCTGTCCAAGCACGCACTCTTGACACCGGAACAATGGACGTGATCTTTAGGTGGAGCCGGTGTAACAATTGAGCCAGTAAGAGGGCTGCACATAACTCTAACCTAGGTATGGTGAGAGATTCGTCCTTTTCACTGCCTTTCAAAGGAGCGACCTTGGTCTTGCACGTAACAAGGGATATGGACACCTTGTCTGTCATATCGACTACGCGGAGGTACACTGTAGCAGCATAACCCTTCTGCGACGCGTCGGAAAATCCTAATAGTTGGACATCCTGAAATCCTCTGGTGTCAATATGGCGAGCGATTTCTATGTTGCCCAACGACGGTAACTCTGCCAAGAAATGACACCACGCTGTCTGTAGGTGCGGAGGAAGAGGAGTGTCCCACTCTAATTGTGTCTGCCAAAGTTGCTGCATGAATGATTTCGCCCACAATAACATCGGACCAAGAGCACCAATGGGGTCGAACAATCTAGCAATGGCAGATAATACCCCTCGCTTTGTATTAGGCGTGTTCTCAACATGCGTGTGATAACCAAAGGCATCGGTAACGGGATCCCAATGTAGGCCAAGTACTTTCAATGATGGTTCATCTTTAGGTTCGAAGGAAGGACAATTAGCTCGATCTTCAGGTGGAATGCAGTCTAAAATTCTGGAGCTATTGCTACACCACTTTTTCAGGCTACAACCAGCTGAACGAAGTAGTCCTATTGTATGATTTTGCACCTGATTCAATTCTTCTTCCGTATTCCGTCCTACCACAATGTCGTCGACGTAGGTATGATTAGTTAAGACGCCCTTGGCGGCGGAAAAAAGTGGTTCCGCGCAAGCGTCCAAAGCATGTAGAACACGTATGGCCAAAAATGGAGCGGAACTTGAACCATACGTAACTGTCAGCAATTCGTATTCCTGGATTTCCAGTTCCGGGGAATGTCGCCAAAGAATGTGTTGGAACACGCAGTCTTCATCACGGACCTTGATCTGACGGTACATCTTTACGATGTCGGCAATGAAAATATATTTGTATAACCGGCATGTGAGCAAGAGTTCACTTATGTCATTTTGTAGTTTCGGCCCAACACAAAGAATATCATTGAGAGAAACTCCTGACGATGACTTCGCTGACGCGTCGAAAACTACCCGTAATTTAGACTTATCGCCATCCCGCTTCACTACCGCGTGGTGAGGTATTTGATATTTACCAGGTCGGGTGGCAACCTTCATGTGTCCTAACGCCAGGTAGTCATTCATGAAAGATCGATATGACTCATACAACAATTTGTCTTTTTGGAGGCGATTTTCCAAATTCAGAAGACATTTCAAAGCTAAAGATCGGGATTCTCCGAGTTGACATGATGACGAACTAATTCCGGCCTTGGGAGGGGATATCTGAATACCATCGTCATTAGTGAAAACGTGGTGTCGAAACGGTAAGGCAACACAAAAACGCCCATCTGCATCTCGTGATGTAGATTTGGTAAACCACCTTTCACACAGCTCATCTTCCGTGGTAGGAACTGCGGGAACGCCGGGTTCTTCAATTGACCAAAAACGATGTAATAAAGTGTCTATCGACGGACTAGACGTAAGCAACAATGATGTACGCTACTATGAAGCCCTACTAAGAGGGTTCACTAATCCCATTATAATCCATCCCAGATGGCTGTCCATGGCTGAAGGAAAAACGGCAGTGTGTTTTACTATCGACTCAGAACGGATAAGAAACGGATATAAATCCCCTCCAAGTAGCATGTCGATCTGAGACGGAGTGTCGAACTGGGGATCGGCCAATACTAAATGTTGATATCGTGTGCGTATCTCTGGCGGTAGTGGCGTAGACGGCAACACAGACGTCAACTTGGGAAGTATTATTAACTCGTGGCAATTAAATTTTGGATTCGACATATGGTGTGGTATGAACGAACAAGAAGTACTACCTCTAACTTGGGTAACCGGACTTTGAGATAGACCAACTATTTCACTGTCACATTTACGTCGGGCCAATCCTATGCGAGCTACACAATCCGTAGTAATTGCTGATATTTGAGACCCACTGTCCAATAATACGCGCACCATATGATAATTTCCACGCGCATCTAGAACACGAACAATGGCTGTACCCAATAGCACCGTAGTACCCGACGCTGACATGCCCGAAAACTTAATATTGACGCTTCCACCCTCTCCACCGTCGATTGAGACGCGTTCCTGATTGGTGGTGGTCGTAGGTTCTGATTCTGATGAAAAATGTAACAACGTGTGATGACGTTGTTGACATTTTCCGCAAAGGTATTTGGATTTACATGTGTCTACCATGTGCGTCGAACTCAGACATGAAAAACATAATTTATTTGTTCGAGCGTATTCCCGACGTCGTGGCACGGAAAATGTTTTAAATTCTGGACAGCGATATAGAAAATGTTCACCACGATTACAAATAGTACAATGCTTTGCCTTATTCAGTTTTGGCGAATACGACGACGAACCTTTTGCCTTATGAACATTGCTACTTGAGGCGGTAAAAGCAAACTTCGGCGCATTGGATTTTGGAAACTTATTAGATCGAGTTTCAGACTTGTCAACACCCTGGATGTTTTCCAATATCTTGACACGTTTTTGAACAAAAGTAACAAGAGTATCAAAATTCGGAATAGTGGCTTGACAGATATCCGCTTCAAACAACTGACGTGTTTTCGGATCTAATACACGTGAACCCAAAAAAAACAACATGAAACCCGCGAGATCTTCGACTCCGAGTAATTTTAACGTAGACACATTTTCTTTGAAAATATTTAAAAACGTAGTCAGAGCTGGTACTGATTCTTAAGCGATAGGTTTGAAAGCGAAAAGCTTGTCCAAATGAGCAGTTGCGAGCAATCGTTTATTTTCGAATCGGTCTGTGAGCGCTGCCCACGCAACATTATAATTCGCCGCCGACAATGGAATTGATTTGATCACAGATAACGCAGAACCGGTCAAACTCTGTGACAAAAAATTAAATTTGTGTACATTGTCGATATTGGAATCTTCATGTACCAGCGATTTAAAAGTATCACGGAACGCACACCAATTTGTAACAGACCCGTCGAAAGACGGCAACTCAATTTTCGGAAGCGCGCTAAACGATTGTCGGATCGGCACCGGTTGTATAGCAACGGGAGCATTCGACGTGCGATCAAATATTTCGTAAATTTCGTCAACAATAGCTTCGACGGAATCCGTTACGGGTGATTCGATTTCATCGTACTCATCGGAACGACCGACAGTGACCAGCGAATTAATAATAACACTTTGTTCGGCTTGAAAACGAGAAAAAAGATTGTCTAACCGTTTTACACTTGATGCTAATTGTTCACGTTTCGCGGGATCGTTCATAGATAATCTCGCGATGTTCAAAATATCAGATATTGATTTTTGTGCGCGGTTACGTGCAATTCGCGCGCATTCCAACGCTTGTTCGGCTGCTTCAGCATCAATTTTCTTGGTTTTCGGCGGCATTATCGACAAGTACTAGTGCAACGTGTCGAACAATTTGATACGAAGACAACGATTTTGTGAACGATCCGGACCGTAAGGACCAAAAATGTGTGAGAGACGGCTGCACACTAAAACAATACTTGTTACGTGCAAGACCAAGGTCGCTCGTATAGATTTGTTTGTAAAAAACCGATTGAGTGCGTCGCCCCGAATACTTTCCGAAGGTGAGCTTCGAGTGCGGCCAATCCGGAATACTGCGATAGCGTACTGCTTGAAAATCTTCCCCCTTTAAACTTGTTAACATTCGTTTGAAAATCATAGGTTTAAGAGTTTCGTGGACGTTTTCCATTATATAATTACATTCAAGTATATATGACGCTAAATCTGTCTCAGATCCCCCGTAAAGGTCGGAATCATGCGTATTGCAGATTCAATTCCTAAAGTTACACTCATGATGGTTGTTCGTAAAGTTTGTGGGTTGTATTTAATTATTTCCCAACACCGATTAGGACTCTCAGACATATACTAAAGAATTTATTTGCTTATACGGCAACTTACAAAGTGTTCATTGTTTGTCCGGTCCTGTGGTTGTCCTGCTTTGAAAACTGCGCTGCGGCTCGCTTCGCTGCTAGGCTCGATTTGTTGACTTGTCGCAACTTATCCGTGATCTCCTTCCGTTGATCCTGATGTTGACACACTCGAGGTCCGCTGATGTACTTGATTTTGGGTTGGATACCAAAATTCTTCTTTCAGGTGACCCCACACCTGACACCAAAAACGTGTAGTGATCTCTCACTATCGTTTATAAATGAGTGCTTGACATCTGCAGTTGGATCAAGTTGTCGAGAAAAGATTACGGGTTTTAAAAGTGAGACAAAGACACAATGTTAATACAAGAGTTTATTAAAATTAAAGTTATAATTTGTTACAATAAAACAAGTGTATAAGAATTTGAGGACAGCACGTTAAGTAGCTGCCCGAGAAAAAGTTAAACTAAAATTTGGACATAGACTAGTTCTATGCGAATGTGAAACTAATTCTAAATTTTAAGACGGACAGAGACCTGTATTTATATGGTTCTCTGTACCCCCTGGTTGTACATGATAGAGACTAGGAAATGGACAAAAAGGTGTGTTATAGAATGTTGTCACTGTAGCTACAAAAGTGGTTTTGCGCCCAAGACACTTAACCCTGGATTGGACTTGTTGTTGTGCTATTATACCAAGGCGTGCGCATCTATGATTTATGTGCATGGCTTGTTTGTCAAAAGGGCAAGAAAAAGTTGTTTGTGGCTGTGTTTTCCCATACGCTTTGATTCTTGGAAATTGCCATCAAATTTAATTACGTATCGCTACGAGTATGATAATAAAATATTTAAATGTGCAGAACCTCGTAGTATATGTAAATGAGTTAAAATAGAAAAAAATAGTGAGACGACTCCGTCGGCTTACTACATTCCTCCCCTCGAAGCTGGAAGTCCCCGACTTTCTTACTTAAAACCGTAAGGTTGTAAATTTGCATAGTGGGGCTCTGGGCTATTTCTTGCTGTAAGTGGAAATTCAATTATGTCTTCGTTTTGATGTGTTGTTGCTGGTGGATTAAGCTCTTGGCTTTCCTCTTGAGTATGTTCTGAAAATTGGGTTTTGCATTTTTCCGTTAATTTCGTCTTTATGCTGTGTATTATCATCAGTGTCATAATTATAACGACAAAACTTATGGTTATATATAATGCATAGTTAAACATTTGTTGTATGTCTTGAATTTCCTTGATTTCTATGTTGATTTTGTTTTGACTGTCCAATTGATTTTTTGAGTTAGACACTAAGTGTAAGTCGTCCATGTTATTTGTTTTTACATGATAGTCTTTCATTAAACCGTTAGTCTCTGTTCGTGGTGAATATTGGTTACGATCTATTATTGATTTTGGATTAAAATCTGCGTATTCAGATCTGTAATCAATTTTTCCTGGTAATAATATGTCTCTTGTGGCGAAACCTTTGCAAGTTTCGTTTAAGTGTATTACTCCTACTCCTTCGATTGTATGGCTTGTTGATTCCTTGTCTTCATCACAGGTAACGAATAACACGTCATAGTTGGTTACGTATATCCATTCATTTTTGAATCTTTTTTATGAAAGATAGTTGTATCGATTTGAACATGCATTACTTCACAATTGGTTGGAACTTTTGGTGGATCCTGTAATAGTAATACTTCGCATGTGGGTCTAATGTTACGAGGATGTAAAGGATTAACTTCAGGACATAATAGGAAGTCTCTAGCGTGTTTACAATGAGTATAGTAAAATTCATCATAGGTTGCATAATGTTCTTTAGACTTACTTATAGCTAGATACTTATTAATAGGTTTTATATAAACGCAATCGTTGCCAGTACATACTGGTACAGGTATTAAATTATATAAAATAAAATCATTTTGATAAATTAAAGGTAAAGAAATTATAAAAACTAGGCTGTCGTTAGCATAATAAATAGCAATATCTGAGAGTTTCACCAGTTCATAAATGTTAGTTATGACTAAGTCAGTGGGTAAATCAGTTCCCCCTGGTAATGATACTTTAATATCTTTAACGTGTTCTAATAACTCCTGTGGAGTTATTAAACTTGGGTGAATAACTCCTATCTTTGCTTGATGTATTATTTCTAGTAACGTATTTGTTTCCAATATATGTTTTGTAATTAATAGATTAACTTGTATAAAATGTTTTGTTAAGTAGTTTTTAACCTGTTGTTCATCTGTAATATTTGTTAATTCGTTTATTTCTAATGACATATTAACATATTTGTTTGTTCCTATATCATGGTTTAGTTGAACCACTTTAATTTGTTCTTTAATCAATTTAGATTGTGAGGTATTTTGTGCTACTCCTATATTAAAGTTAAACTTTTTTATGCATTCTAAGTTACATATTCCATAAATTAACCTAGCTGCTTTTGCTGCGAATTTAAGAAGAGCATTACGTTTACTAATTACGTGTCCTATAGAATCTAAAACTTGTATCTTTTGATGTTGTAAATTGTTAATTATGTCATCGGTTACAGTAAGTAGACCGTTACAGTTAAAGTTATTTGTTACTGGGTTATGCATATGTGTAACACATAATACTTTTGTTTTTTCAATCATAGTATTTATGTAGTCAAATTGTTCGTTATATTTAGTGAGATTAATATATGCAGTAAGGTCCCATTGAGAAGTTATAAGTTTCAACGGTCCGCGATTTTCGTAGTAGATACCGGAATGTTGAGTTAAATGTTCGTCTGTGAATCTTAATGTTCCCGACGTGAACGGTATCATTAAAATTATTAGTCTGAAAGTTGTTTATGAAATTAATAAAACTGATTATTCATTTACTATATCGTTAAAGTAAATTGTTATGAACTACTTAATATCAGTTATTACTAAAAGAAAATTGTATTTATATATAATATATATATATACCAAAAAGTAAAAATATTAAATAAAATTGTATTTTACTAAAATAAAACCCAAAAATAATAAAAAAAATAATAATAAAAAATAATATATAAAAAAAAAAAATAATATACCCATTTCCATAAAAAAAAGTGCCAATATAAGCTGAGTTGGCTTAATAAAATAATGAATACGTATATTATATAAAAGAAAATTAACCAATGATGGCGTCATCTATCTGGACACTATATCTAAGTCGTAGATATCTAAACAGGCATCCAGACCAAATTACATCGGTTACGGGGTTATGTGCTTCTATACACCCATGATCCCCTCCACAAGTTAGACCGTGTGCTTCTGTTAGACACAGCGCACGACCGTTTTTTGCTATATCCCCGATATAATGTGAAACTATAATTGTTTTTCGTACAGTAGTTGTAAGTAAAATTTTCCGTTGGAGTCAACGTCCCATCCCCTCATTGAAAGAGCGATGTGCGGTGCCCCTAAAGCGTCCAGTATTTTGATGTCTGTACTACCCTCCCATAGTACGATCACATCGTAATTTTTTATTAAGTTAAGTATTTGTTTTTTAGTTAAGTTAGTTTCAGTTGAGTGGTCCGAGTCATATATCTGGGCAAGTACTGGGTACAATGTTTTTGGTTTGTCTTTAAAAATTCTTACTAAATGGTGAACCATGTCTTTCTATTCTTTTGGCGTAACCACTCTATTTTCTTTTAGTAGCAACGCGCGCCCTTCCAGTTTCGTAACTAGACCTGGCGAGTGTCGACCCATTAATGCTCCTGATATAAGAATTAAGTTGTCGCGCCCTAGATTCGTAAACTCGAAATCCATGACTGCGTATTGAATACTATAATTCATTATCCACAAAAAAAAAATACTTATGTCAACAAAAAAAAAAACAAAACACAAAAAAAATAATAATAAAAATAAAATGAAGTAGAAATAGAAAATTAAATGAAAATAATAGACAGAAGAAACAGATTGAGAGGTTTAGAACAAGACTAGATTACAGAAGCGTAAGTCTAACATAGTCAAATATGTCTGTTGCGTCTTCGGCATTGTCTATATAAGTTTTCAAGTAATGACAAAAAGGTTTTGTAAGTGGACGTTGGCTTTTTGTCATGTCGTGTGTAAAATGGTTTAGTGTTCTAGTTATGTTTAAAATTTCTTCAGCTGAAAAAGTTTGAAGTAAATTTTTGTTCGCTAGATCGATATGTTTTAATAAACAATTTGGTATCTCGTCGTGAACTAAAACATCAGCGTTGTGCTGTTCGCGTCCTATTACGGCGCTAAGTTCCTTTAGGAAAATATGTTGTTTAATTCTAAAACAGAAAAATAAAAGAAAAAAAAATTGTAGCGGATAGAAAAGTAGAGAAAAAAAAAACTGAAAACTAAATGATTGTTAATATATGTAGATTAGACTTATTGACTTGAACTTTGTTCATCGTCGTAATACCGTTTAACATTATTTTTATGAATACGATACTCGCGTCTACCTTTTTGTATTGTTATGTTTTCGTTATCATGTACTAGTAACACTTCGTATGGCCCTTGCCAATTAAAGCTTAGTACGTTTTTCTTATTATGTTCTCTAATAAGTACTTTGTCACCTACGTGAAGTTCAATTTCGTTTAGAGATTTGTCATAGTAAGTTTTGTTTGTTTCTTTTTTCTTAATTAAATTGTCCCTAGCTATTTTATGAGCTTCCTGCATCATACGTTTAAGATCGAATACATAGTTATCGTAATTGTATTGTGGTTCTGGGTCTTTATTAAAAGCTGATGGAATATTTGGCTTAGTACCGAACACGAGTTCGTAAGGCGTAAAATTAGTTGAAGTGTGAACAGTTGTATTATAGCAAAAAGTTGCGTAACATAACAATTTATCCCAGTTGCTATCTTTATCGACAAAACTTCGTAGATACGTTTTTAACGTTTTATGACTACGTTCGAGAAAACCGTTTGTTTGTGGATGCCAAGCAGTTGTCTGTACTTTTTTAATGTCTAGTAATTTACACATGCCCTTAAAAACATCGGATAGAAAGTTGGTTCCACAATCGGTTAGAATCGACTTTGGAATACCATATGTGCATACGTAACATTCGACAAATGCTTGTGCTACAGTAGGTGCGTCCGTGGACGATAATGCTATGGCTAACGCGTAACGAGATAACTCATCTTGTAGTGTTAGTATATACATATTTCCTAATAAAGTTTTTGGTAATGGTCCTACTATATCTAGGCAAATGCGTTCGAACGGTTTTACTACTGTGCTGGTAATTAACATCGGTTGTTTTGTTTTATTATGGGATTTATTTTTCTGACATAGCTCACAATTTTTAATATATCGTTTTACGTCTTTTTTAATATTACGCCAGTTATGGTTTATTTGGAGTCGCTTTACGGTACGCGATACTCCTGCGTGACCCCCTAGCGGCGAATCATGATGTTCGTAAATTATTTGTTGTTTTTCTTCTTCTGTATACTGTCTACCACTATATATTTTAACTACAATGTTTGTACCTTTAAAGATATATCTGAACATCGTTCTGATTCGTGCGTAATTTGTTAAAGAGGACTGACCGTCTAATTTAATGGTTGAAAAGGCGGTTATGTAGTTGTTAATACAATACGTTTTAATGTTTACTATCGCTTGGTACACGCCCTCTGGTTCAAGAGGCGTGTTATGTGTTTTTAGCATATTATAGAAAATCATCAGAGGCAACGTATCGGAAATTACACAAAACCGGTTTTCGTCCGTGAATTGTATTTTATTAGGATTGACATTCTTTACAATACCTCTTACATCGGAATGGGTTATTTTTTTGTCCCCCGGTATCGGTATAATTGTGGTTTCACTTTCAATGGCCTTGCTAATGCTGTCGTTAACCTCTACAATTTTCGAATTAAAAATCGGTTTGTCTTCCGCGGTTCGAAATTCTACGAACGTTTTATTATCTACTGTTTTATCGGTTTGTATTACTCGGATACGCGATAAACAGTCCGCTTTTGAATGTTCCGGTCCTGCCCTGTATTTTATAGTATAGTCATAATCAGCCAACTGTAATCGCCAGCGCATTAATTGAGACGATGCGTCTTTAATACCAAACAGGTATGTTAAAGGTCGATGGTCGGTGATTATGGTAAAATGTCGGCCATAGAGATATGGTCTAAAATATTTCACGGCCCATACGATGGCTAACAATTCTTATTGAATAACGCTATAGTTATTTTCGGCTTTGTTTAGTGTTCTACTCGCGTAAGCTATAGGTTGGTCATTAGGTACGTCCCCTTGAGAAAGTACGGCTCCTATGGCATATTGTGAAGCGTCAGTACACAAGTTAAATTTCCCTGCTTCCCAATCTGGATAGACTAGCAATGGCGGGTTCATTAAAGCCTTTTTAAGTTCTTGGAAACTATGTTCGCAATTGTCAGTCCATGTAAATGGTACGTCTTTTTTAAGTAAGTAAGTTAGTGGTTTTGCTATTTTCGCAAAATTGTCGACGAAACGTCTATAGTAATTTAGTAGTCCTAGAAAAGATTAATAAATGCATTGCGCGCTCCCGATTTATGCGTGTTCGCGACTGCGGCGGCGTCATTTTTATTTAGCCCTACCGTTAGTGCGCTTACCAAATCGTGGTAACATTTTTCGGTGCGTGCGGCGAAGCTTTTAATATCTTCGTCGTATTTTTGTTTAATATTGTATAGATTTGTTTGTAAAAAACCGATTGAGTGCGTCGCCCCGAATACTTTCCGAAGGTGAGCTTCGAGTGCGGGCCAATCCGGAATACTGCGATAGCGTACTGCTTGAAAATCTTCCCCCTTTAAACTTGTTAACATTCGTTTGAAAATCATAGGTTTAAGAGTTTCGTGGACGTTTTCCATTATATAATTACATTCAAGTATATATGACGCTAAATCTGTCTCAGATCCCCCCGTAAAGGTCGGAATCATGCGTATTGCAGATTCAATTCCTAAAGTTACACTCATGATGGTTGTTCGTAAAGTTTGTGGGTTGTATTTAATTATTTCCCAACACCGATTAGGACTCTCAGACATATACTAAAGAATTTATTTGCTTATACGGCAACTTACAAAGTGTTCATTGTTTGTCCGGTCCTGTGGTTGTCCTGCTTTGAAAACTGCGCTGCGGCTCGCTTCGCTGCTAGGCTCGATTTGTTGACTTGTCGCAACTTATCCGTGATCTCCTTCCGTTGATCCTGATGTTGACACACTCGAGGTCCGCTGATGTACTTGATTTTGGGTTGGATACCAAAATTCTTCTTTCAGGTGACCCCACACCTGACACCAAAAACGTGTAGTGATCTCTCACTATCGTTTATAAATGAGTGCTTGACATCTGCAGTTGGATCAAGTTGTCGAGAAAAGATTACGGGTTTTAAAAGTGAGACAAAGACACAATGTTAATACAAGAGTTTATTAAAATTAAAGTTATAATTTGTTACAATAAAACAAGTGTATAAGAATTTGAGGACAGCACGTTAAGTAGCTGCCCGAGAAAAAGTTAAACTAAAATTTGGACATAGACTAGTTCTATGCGAATGTGAAACTAATTCTAAATTTTAAGACGGACAGAGACCTGTATTTATATGGTTCTCTGTACCCCCTGGTTGTACATGATAGAGACTAGGAAATGGACAAAAAGGTGTGTTATAGAATGTTGTCACTGTAGCTACAAAAGTGGTTTTGCGCCCAAGACACTTAACCCTGGATTGGACTTGTTGTTGTGCTATTATACCAAGGCGTGCGCATCTATGATTTATGTGCATGGCTTGTTTGTCAAAAGGGCAAGAAAAAGTTGTTTGTGGCTGTGTTTTCCCATACGCTTTGATTCTTGGAATTGCCATCAAATTTAATTACGTATCGCTACGAGTATGATAATAAAATATTTAAATGTGCAGAACCTCGTAGTATATGTAAATGAGTTAAAATAGAAAAAAATAGTGAGACGACTCCGTCGGCTTACTACATAAGTTTGAAAAAATACTATGTAGGTACTTGTATCTATGTTTGCGTTCAACATTCTTTATTAATATTTTAACTGCGTTGTAAAAATTTATCACATAATATGAGTTGAATATAACATATAAAGGAAGAAAATAATATCGTATCGTTTACCATTATTATCGTTCGACAAAGCGTTCGTATAAACCAAATCCGATCACGTTCGATGACTGTGATTTATCGTTGAATTACAGAAGTACAGTAGAAGCCGCTTATTAGAAATAAATAAAAATAAATATTAGAAAGAAACACTTTGGGACCAAAGTGAAATGTGTCAATTAACCGATTGTTTCTAATAAGCGATTTGTTAGATTTTACTATATAAAAAAAATGTATGTATTTATGTATGATTGTATTCATGTAAAATGTGGTTACTCCATAACCATATTTTCATATGAATAATGCTGCTCAAAACCTATTTCATCCGCACGGTGCTGATAACCGATAACTGAATAACCGGTGTATACTGTATAATATGTCAACTAACCTTCGTCTAATTGATTCAAATAACCGATGTACTGTTTCAATAATCCGATTTATTTTAAATTTTCTAATATACAGGTGATCCGTCCCGGTATATTTTATTTCAATAACGTGATTGTATCAATAATCCGTGTTTCTAATAATAGGCTTCTACTGTATATTAATTATTGAATAAAATATTACCATTAACAGTTTCAAAAATAAAAATAATAAAATGGAATCATCTACGTTCATCAAACTACAAATTGAAGAAATGTATGAACGATGTGAAACAAATTTTACCGATGCAGACGAAGAAGAAAAGATACACAAAGAAAAAATAAGAATAATAAACCAAATAATTAAAAAATTAAAAAAAAACAACTTAAACTGAACTATGAAAAATCACAATATGCATTATTTAAATCTGAATTAAGTATACGCAATTCTTTAAATTCGCTGCACAAACAATTAGAATCTTTGAATCTAGACTAAAACTATTCTAAAACTTTGCTATATTTATCATATAATAATATACATTAAATAATATAATGAAATTTAATGTAACAAAGTATATTCGTAAAAAATTCAAGGTTAACACTTGCCACAACAATGTATAATTGTACGTGTCAGCTTTGAGTTATGCAGGGCCGGCGTTAGGGGGGTTATAGGGGGATGTCACACCCCCCGACTCGGCAAATTTGATTGTATCGAGTCGGCACAATTACAATTTAAATATCGGTCGTCAAATTGTTTTTCGTAAAATGAAAAATACAAAAACATGTCGATGTAAATAATTTATCATTTATCGTATTTTCGTATCTATGAAGATAAGGGACTGTCGACTGAAATATGAAATTAGGTATATTATCATTGAACATTTAAATGTCTATGTGTTGTTGTGAATAGTATACAAATATATTTATTAATAGGCTGTGTGTACATTATTGTACATTGCTTATCATTTTACTAATCGCTCGGGCCCGACGCATAGACGTATAGTACAAGGCATTTTATTATTGTGGTGAACCATTTCCTAACTATTCAATATAAAGTACCAATTTATAAATTAGCTAATTAATTTTACAATGAGTGATTTTGTAAAAGAAAAACGCAAAAGGAAGAGGATAAAACTTGAGTGCTTGTCTTGTGGTAGTACATTTGATGGCGACTACCGTCGAAAGCACGAAAAACAAGTGCACAACGGAGCAAAGGTTAAGGTGAAACACCATGGAGCAGCAGATAATCCGTTCGTATATGCTCGGTTGAATTTCGAACGAAAGGCATGTTAATGATGCGATATCTGAAAATAATTAGAGTAGAAATGTAGAATAGTGTTTGTACATTATTGATACGTATTTATGAAACTCGGTAGGTAGGTATCCTTCATTTCATTCATATTTATCATCATACTTATCCTTATAAAGGTTTATATTCTATTCCTTTTCTTAATAAAATGCAATTTGAAATAATATTAAATGTGTATCTAATTAAATATACTAAATAGGTTAGGTTAGGTACCTGTATAAATGTATCAGTGATTTATACTTTGATTTTGAAGTGTTTGTACTACTTACCTAATGTTGTATTATATGTATGAATATTTTATAAGAGATGTTAGTACGTAAGAAATAAGTTAAGAAAAACTATAGATAATAAGTAAAACAGTAAAATTCAATAAGTTAAGCAATAGTTAATTATTCACAGAAATAAGTTAAAATAACAATTGTGCAATTTGGTGCCAGTAAACTTTATATTACAGTTAGCATAGTAAGCAAGATATAATAATAAGAAATGTAAATAAATTTGTTTAATAATTTACTAATCGGGTTAAAATAACAATTACACAATAATCATAGTATCTATAATTGTAAATTTAACGTAGTAATAGAAAAATGTAGAACAATCGATAGTAATTCGATTGTAAGTGTAATATATAAGTGAGATGGCTAAGACAGCAAAGGTAGTCAGTGGTGGTGATCGTGTGACTCGATCACCACCGGACGTCGTGTTCAAACTTCAAATAAAGTATTTTGCGTTATTTTGTGTTTAACTTTATTTTGGTATACGTCCGAGTAATCGGCGTATACGACACTAATAATAATTTTTTTTTTAACATTCAATAAAATATATACAATCTGTAAAACAGTTTACAATAAGCATACGAGCACAATATAGTAAATATGGGCTTGAAATTTGAATGCTTGAGGCAAGTTAGATGATTAACCCGTCACTCGTCAGTGGTCGCGATGTGAGCGCCACGCTCACATTAAAACGAGTTTGGTCACCACTGGCTTGTTTCTGCCGTATTTCGTGTGAAACTATAAATAATACCTCTTATCGACATATTATGTACAAATATAGAAAAAATTAAATGTTATGAATTTAATCATTATATTAAGAAATAAAAGTAATATTTTAAAGCTTTATTTTTGTTTCACCGACAACCACAAACTTGAATTTAAGATCTTAAACTTATTCTAATAAAAATCGTATGCAAAATTGGCAAAACAGGCATAAAGAGCGCTGCGCTCACTCACTAAGGTGTTATAAAATCATCGCGACCACCGACGGGTTAAATATTATAAACTAATAAGTAAAAATTATAAATAAAATTTAATAATCTATTGTTATAGAAAAATGAAAATAATACAGACATAAGTCCAAAAACATCGGAAAATGAAGTTGGTCAACTATTATCTGAATCGTTTGATGTAGATAAAAATAAAATCGATTTTGACTCAAGTTTAAAATATGACAAATTAGAATTACTTCCTGCTCAGTTGGACAAATGTAGTGAATATATAAAATCATCTATTGAGGATACAGATCATGACATATTATTAGCCAAAGTGCAAAAAACTGATATTTTTGAAAATTTAACGTGTTTTCCGGAAAAAAAGACGATACGAGTGATACAACTAAAGATGAAACATGGGTTACTTGTGTAGGAATTTTAGAGTCATTACTCTGTGATCTGAATGTCTGCACTGATCTATTGAACAAAATTAAAAATGATACAGTTCCTAATCCTATAGCTTTTTTAGTTGAAAGTGTTGACATTATTTCTTTATTTAAAACGAAAGCAACAGAATATATTAATTATGCAACAAATGTATTAGCTAAAGAACTTCCTTCTGAACATCCCGAACCCAATTTATCTACATTACCACAAGATAATATTATTGATAAATTATTAGACCACGATCCCGGAAAACGAGGAAAGATTGAATCAAGTTCTCAAAGAAATTACTTATTGAGTTTAGGACCTTTTCAACCAAAATTGGTAAAATTCCCCATTAATATTGATATTTCTGAAAGTAAACAAAGACAATTTTGTTCAAATTGGTATAAAGAGTATCTTTACTTGGAATATAGTATATTTAATGATTCGGCATATTGTTATATTTGTGGTTTATTTCTAAGTGGGCCTAATCGATCATTTGCTGATCCTGTGTGATCAACTACTGGAATAAGACATTGGCATAAAATGAAATCTCGTGGAACAAAAAAGCCGGGAAAGCTTGAACAACATTTTACTTCGAATGCTCATAAAGCTGCATTAAGCGACTATAGTAATTTTGTTTTGCATTCTAACCACCAGGGTCGGACTGGCCCGAACCGCAGGTCCGCGATACAGGTCAGCTAGTTTGGGCCCTTTGACTTCATATTCATATTTTTAATTAAATATATTATCATTGTTTTGGTAACTGACATTTACGTATATTTTACGTTTACGATACGTATAATATACATATTCGTACATTTTTCGTAATAAAATTACGTTTATTTATAAATTATATTATATTTTAACGTGCTATACGCCATAGCATATATATATTTAGTAATATAATATATTACTGATAATTACCAGATATCTATTATTATCTTTATATTCTTATTTATAAATAATAAACTATTATAAAAATATACGGGAATGTACAGCAATACGGCATCAATTCGTTATTGACAGTATGCAAACCAACAATACAAAACAAGTCTGTTACAATACGAGTGTCATGCACCAACGCACTAGTGCTTAATATAGCCATAAAAGCAATAAGCATTTAGTTTAAACAGTTATTGATTTGTTTTATGTCGTCCACATTTTCATCTTGTTGTTGCAGCGTTTAGGTTTAGCATACTATGAGGGTATTTAAATTTTTGTATGTTTAGTTATTTTAAATTTTGTTAGTTTATTTTTATTTGATTTAAACTAAAATGAGTACCAAATTAAAAAGTGGTTCAGAAAAACGGCGTCTAAAAGAAAAAAAAATGCTAGTCCAGGCTGGTTCTGATCCGAAACAGATGAAGTTAGCATTTTCAAACGAAATCAATATCATAAATGTTTATCCTAGGTGTTTAAATGAAGACATAGTTACCGTTTCTTCTGAATTTGAAGTAAGATTAATTGTAATAATGACAATGGCGGCTCGTCAGGCGCGTACTGGCCCACCGGGATACCGGGAAAATCCCGGTAGGCCCTCTAAAATAATATAAGAGATGGGCCCCCTATCAATTAACTAATAGTTTAAGTTTTATTTAGTAATTTTGTTGTTTTTAGCAATTTTAATTCAATAATTTTAAAAAGAGAAAATAACATAAATGACAAATAACGATTTTGTTAGTAAGTTACTAATAATGCAATTTATTTTTGGTATACTAGCTTTCAGATCATTCATTACTAATGCGTATGTCCGTCACTAAAATATTTTTTTCTTTAGAATAACTCTTATGATTTATGAAAATAAATAGACAAAACAATATGTATATGTAATTCACTATACAGTAAACACCGACGCGCGACGTCGACTGTTTTTGTTAATAATAAAGTTATTTTTAAATTGGTTTGATTTACATTTACTATCGTCAATAATATTAAACGTATTTTATTTCATTTATTTAAATTTCGTCATCGGGTTATCGTCGTTGTCGTTCGTATTACCTACTTATTTGCTACATATTCGACAGTTTAACCTGATTGCCATACAGTCCAAACAGGTAAGTTTTTGTTTTTTTTTTTTTTAGTTTCTAAAGTAATTAATTTCTCGATACGAATTACTAAAATAATAGTTTAAATAAATTGAAAATAATTTATAATGTTAAAATTATTTGAGATTTGGTGTGCTGTTATGTACAAAGAAAGTAGTAATATTAAGACATGATTTTTAAATTAATACACAGAAAAGTCATGTATAAGTTACTAACTATTGGCATAATGAAACATGAGTTAATTAGTGTTAGGTATTCTTAGTCGTATTTTTAATCAAAATTTAAATTTGTAATTTATTGGTTATTAATATTATTATTCATTTTGTAATTTATTTATCAATAATGTAAGTATGTATAATCGTTTATTAAAAGATATTACTAAATAATATAATTTAGATATTCTATTCCTATATTGTTTAATTATAAATAGACCCATATCGAGTTTTATTTTCATACAAGAATAAGGAGTACATTATTATTATATTAAATAATTAAACTAATTCAAATTAATTCTCAAAAATAATACATTTTCCTTCATTTTAATAATTTTATTCAGTCAGGTCGGAATATAATATTATTATCAACGGTGAACTAGAATGCTGTTTTATAAACCTATTCTATTACTCATTATTTTATTTATATTTTTATCAAACATGTAATCGGTAGGAATATTTTTAAATTTAAATTTGTATTTATAGTCCACAATGGAACAGAATAATCAAAAGAAAAAAATCCAAAAAAGTGGCTTTCTTAAACGAAAAGAGCAAAACAAAAAACGTCTCGATGAAATTGCCTCTAAATCTAAAAAAATGACAAATTTTTTCACACACACTGTTTTAAATCAGGATTCCGCTGAACTGAAAAAAAATCAAAATCTAGAGTCAAATCAGATTGAACGTATTTCTGAAAAAGTTTTACCAAATTCACCGCTAATATCACAAGTCCATACAACATCTAATATTGATTCCAGACCTAACCTAACCTTCCTATTGATAAGTCCAACAACAATCACAAATATTATTCAAACGATACATAAATTAATGTTGAATAAAATATCGGAAGAAGTAAACTCTGCTGGCGAATATTCAATAACCATGGATCCAACAATGGATATTTCTACTCATGATCAGTGTGTCTTTGTCTTGCGATATGTACGAGCCACAGTCAATGATAATATATCAAGGATTGATGTTATAGAAAGAGTAGTAGCTTTGAAAAAAGCAATATCGTCATCTGGTCAAGCACTTTTTGACTTATTGAGAATAACTTTAAACTCAATGAACATTAATTTGAAAAATTGTATTGCTGATGCGTTTGATGGCGCAGCGAACATGAATGGACAATATCAAGGCGTACAAGTAAAACTTAAATAAGTGTCACCTAGACATATACATACATGGTGCTATGCACATATCTTAAATTTAGTATTGCAGCAAACCACTTCATACTCTGTGACAGTTATTTCATTTTTTGGACTTATGCAAGAACTATACGTGTTTTTTAAAGAGTCTTATAAAAGGCTTAATATTTATGAAAGAAATAATGATCGTTCCAGTTCTTCACATTTAATCAATATTGGAGCTACTCGTTGGCGATGTAAAAGTGATTCAGTACAAAAGATATTTGGTCGAGCTGATATGTGGATAGTTGAAGCTCAACACGAAGAACGGAAATCTTTTATATATGTTAAAATAGTTCTATCCCTTTATGAAATTTCACAATCCAATGATTTTAATGTTAATGTTAGAAGTAATGCAAGAAGTTAGTTGGGTCGCCTTACGAGCTATGAGACCACACTAACAGCAATGACGTTTCTTCAAATATTTAAGTTGACAACTCCACTATCTGATTATTTACAAACATCAAATCTTGATTATATCCAAGCTTATAGAAAAATTGTTGTTACAGAGAAATTATTAAAGCAAAATCAACGAAATTTTACTCCAATAAGTACAGCAGCTAAGATTTTTATTAATTTTGTCTCTGAAAAAATTTGGGAAGAAGAAAATGAAATAGAAATAGAGTTTGAAATTCCTCAAAAACGAAAGCGAATCGTATCACGAAGATTGGAGGGTAACATAGGTCATGAAGAAACTATTCACACTCCTGAAGACAATTTCAAAATTAATACATTTTTTCCAACAATGGACGTCGTAGTTACAAGTATGAAACAAAGATTCGCCCACTGTAAAGAGCTTTACGGAGATTTAGAGCTGTTTGATCCTAGAAGATTTAAAGACATTAGAGACAACGGAATAAACCCTAATGCCATGAACGAAATTTCCTAGTTATTACCTACTATCGATAATCATGTTCTTTTAGAACATAATAATTTCTAAAACAACTTTGAAAAATACTGATGATATTTATGGCCCAGAATACGATTCAGAAGATTATTTTGAAGACGATAACTTTGTGTGTAAAAAGGAAGAAAATTGTATGAAATGTTTATTGCGTGTGGCAAATATAATACATAAATACAATATGTATTCGTTAGAATACAAGGAGCTTTTTAAAGTATATTTATTTTTATTAACCATTCCATTAACACAAGTAACGTGCGAACGCTCATTTTCAAAATTAAAAATAATCAAAACTCGATTAAGAAGCTGTATAAACCAAGAAAACTTAGAAGCTCTGTTTTTAATGAATTGTGAAAGAGAATTATTATTAGACATATCGCCAGACGCAGTTATTGATTTCATGTGTGAAAAAAGCAGTGAAATGCTAAGGTTATTAAAAGTATGATTTTTCTAATTTTATCCATTGTTTTTAAAAAGTATAAGTTAAGTTAAAACATGAATTAAATTGTTTAGTTTAACAACAAACTTATTTTATGTTTTAATTGTATTAATCCAAGAAATAAAAACTGTTAATTTCTAAATATTATGTTTTTCTTTATTTTTATTTTTATCTGTTAAAAAAATGAATATAAAATATTATGGGCCCCACTAACATTTCCCGGTACAAAAAAAGGAGCCAGTACGCGCCTGCGGTTCGTGCATATGTGCGATAATGCGATCGCATTCCCAAAAGAAATGAAAAAATAGGCAGTAAAAATATATTTACATATTTTAGTATCTATGTAATATGTACATAATCATTAATCAATAAACCCACTAAACCATCACTATTCACCAACCGCCATTGAATGAATAATGTATATTATTGTATTCTTATATCATAAAAAAATATAATTTACTTACTTAAATATTTATTCATTAGAAGAAAAAAGATACAGATAGAAATTTTGAACCAAATTTACCAGTTCCTTTAGGTCAAAATAAATACATTGATACTTCAGCTGAAAAAATCGAAAACGAAAAGTGTACACCGGAAACAAGTTATATTGATGAAGAATCTACTATCCGATAATCTAGCTCTACTTCTATTGGCGATGTTGGATTTTTTATCATGCCAGATCACAAAAGTTCGGTTGAAGTAAAATTGGCTTTCTTAAAAATCATAATGATGAATCATAATGAGTATCAAAAAAAAAAAAAATATGCCTGGTGAAGAAGCAACAGATGAACGACCAAAAATGTCATTAACTAATAGATTTAAATTCGAAACTTTTAATTATATCCATGATATTTGTGCGAATAGCTTGGATACAAGATTTATTAGTAATTCAAAATTACTAAGTGATTGTATTTGCTTGGATCCCAAAAACTTTGATTCTATAAAAAATGATGTACCAGCAAATGCATTACTTGAACTTTCTCTTTTAACATCTATCGACAGAAATACATTGGCATGTGAATTACAACAATTTGCTTTTCAGTTTAATTCTATCACTAAAACTTTTAATGACACATTCATATTTTTATCTGAAGAGCCCCAATCTCCTTATTTATGATCATGAACTAGATTTAGACCAAGACTAAGCATCATTTGTTGATTCATCCAATAATTGTAAAACATGTAATAACTGTTTACGATGTGCATTCAATGAATTACATAATATAGTTCAACACTCAGGTTGTGTTAACAATATATATTATGCATATAAATTTGTATTAACGCTACCATATACCCAAGTTACTTGTGAGAGAACATTTTCAAAATTAAAAAATGTCAAAACAAAATTAAGATCAGCTATTTCCCAAGAAACAATGGAAGCATTGTTATTGATGAATATTGAAAGAAATTTTGAAATTGATAAAGAAAGTGTAATTGATACTGTTGGAAAAAGTTCTAGTGAATTATCTAAACTGTTGTTTTAAATTTGAATTATGAAAAAAATTTTAATTAGCTATTTATTTATGTTTTTTTATTTTTTTAATTATATTCATTTAAATGTTTATCATATGTAGGTATTGGTTTATGTTTGTCAAGGTTGAACAAATTGTTATACATTGTTTTATTTATAAATAATAATTTTATTCTACCTATATGATGTATTAAATAAAGTATAACATAAAATATTGAAATGTTTCTATAATTGTCATTATTATAATATGTTTTTTTCATTATATTTAATTGTTATCCTAATTAAATAAAAAAATTAACAAGTAAATAGTAGAGCTAATAATTTTTAGTATAACCTAAGGGCCCTTTGATCAGATTGCAGACTGGGCCTTTTGACGCCAGTCTGACCCTGCTAACCACGTAGACAATTTGTTAAATAAAAAACACCGAGAAAACGTTATAAATTTTTCAAAGCAAAAAGAATATCATAAGGCTGTAATAAGAATTTTATTTGACGTATCCCGTACACTAGCTAGACAAGGACTAGCTTTTAGAGGCGATGGTGACGAAAAAAATGGAAATTTTTATCAGATTGTTTTGCTCTTATCACGTCACAATTCAACTATGAAAACATGGTTAAATGACTCTTCTTTTCGACGATACCACTCAACCTATCTAAGTCATGACTCTCAGAATGAATTTATACATTTATTAGCTAAAGAAACAAAAAATAACACAATTGAAGAAGTTAAAGAGGCTGGCATGTATTCAATCATGGCTGATACAGAGCCTGATTAATCACATAAAGATAAATTAAGTGTGTGCTTACGTTGTGTTAACTCGAAAGCTGAAGTTTGTGAACGTTTGATTGCTATTGATGAAGTTGTCGATAAGACTGGAAAAGGTATAGCAAGTAAAATATCTGATGTTTTGTCCCAAAATTCACTTGATTTGAATAACATTGCGTTCCAGTCGTACGATTTTGCAAGTAGCATGTCCAGTAAAAATCTAGGTACTCAAGCTATGCTATCAAGAATCGTTGGACACAACATACCTTTCATACCTTGTCAAGCACATCGTACAAATACATTTATTGAACATAGTAAGTTGTTCTGCTAGCACCACAATTAGTCATTTTTTTTCAGTATTAGAAAGTCTATATGTGTTTTTTACTTCAAGTACTAAGCGTTATTTTTATTTTAACAATAAATTATTGGAAGTTGATATCAAATTAAAGTTACGCAATTTATCGATGACACGGTGGACTGCACGTGCTGAATCGATTAAGGCTGTTTGGGTTTTATTTAAATAAATACTAGACGTATTAAAAAAATTAATTAATGATACAAACATTGACAATAATACACGAGCTCAAGCATTAGGTCTCGAAAAAAAATGTTATCATTTGAATTTATAGTATGTATTTATTTAATGAAACATATTATGTATCAAATGAAAGTTTTAACCGAACAACTCGAAACTGAAAACTTAAATATTATCGACGCTATCCTGTTAATAGAATCTTGCATAAAATCCTTAAAAGAAATAAATGAAGATGAGTCTCAAATTAATAATATTATAACTAGTGCTGAAATATTTGCTAAAAAACTTGACGTTGATTCTAATGCAGATTTTAATAAGTTTCATAGACAACGAAATTTACCAAAAAAAATTGACTGTAATTCTTCTACACAAGCAATATTTAATTTACAAACATTTTATAGGAAAGAATTTAAAGAGGTATTGGACACGTTAATTAATGAATCTGCTAATAATTTAAGAGATTGTTTTAAAATAGTTGAAACAATATTTAAAATACTAAGTAGGTATACCAATAAAAAGTGATATTAGAACTGAAGATGTCGAAAAAGCTTGTGAATTATTTCCACCTTCATATGAAGCTTCATTGATTACTGATTACGATGCTATATTATGTCAAATAAACATACTTCGTCATAAAACGGAACATGAAAATACATTGGAGAAGGTTTTGAATGTTTCTGAATCTTTGAAAACTCTTGTTCCTGTAGCAAATTCACTTTGTCGATTAAGTTTTACAGCCCCCGTGACAACAGCCTCTAATGAACGTTCGTTTAGTAAACTAAAAATTATTAAAAACCACTTTCGTACAACAATGGCAGCAAATAGACTTGATGACTTGATGATTTTAAACTCGGCCAAAGATATCGTTGATAACTTAAATTTGGAAGATCTTAAAATCAATTGGGCTGCATTAAAAGAACGTCGAATCAAAATTTAATTTTTTTTTATAGGTATCTATAGAAGTGTAAACTATAAATTTAAATACGTTTGTTAGTTACTTACAAATTATAATTTTAATATGATATTTTTGTAAACTAGGAAAGTTTCTCTTAAATAAATTTAATTTTGTTTTTATTTGTCATACACTGAAAAAGTATTTTAAAAAAATTAACTTATAATATAATCTTGTTTATTATTAGTTATTTACACATAACAATGTATTTACAAAAAGGTCTCATTAAATTCAGGTAGGTAAAATAAATATTTAAGTCGGCATTTTATTATTTTGACACCCCCCCCCCCCCCCATGAATAATTTTTCGCGCCGGCCCTGGAGTTATGTTCCACAGAAGTGATTGTACGGTACGTACGTTTGGTCTATGTGCGTAGATGGCAAAGTTCCAGCGTTGTGAATGAATCGCACCATCGTTGCTGTTCACTGCGCATACCACTATCATGACCCTACAACGCGTTCGTATAATCCGAATCCGATCACGTTCGGTGGCTGTGACATGTCATTGAATAACATACTTTAATTAAATTTCCTGTAATATTCTGGTGAAACAATAATTAAAACGTACACTACAATAAGCTGAATATCTGATACACCAATAATTAAAACATTAATCACTTAGGAATATGAACAAATGTATTATTATTATTATTTTTTTAATATAAATTTATTTACAGTTACAAAATGAAAAGAAATACAATCACTAAACGTAGACGGATGGAATCAACTGCTGAGAGTGAACTTGTTGAAATTGAGAGATTTAAAAGCTGTTCGAGAACGTTTATTGTTAAGAACAAGGAAGAAATAATAGACTACCATGTACTTTTTAGTTATGTTTCTGAAATGTTAATTTCTAAGCTAACACAATCAAGTCAGCAGTCAGCAATTAAATTTAATTTACATGTTGATAGCACGTATGAACAACTTTTAACGAATGAAGTACAAGATATGTCATTTAAAACAACAAACGTATTAGCATGTAAATCATCCAATTTTAATAGCTTATTAAACAAAATGTTTAACAAACTATTATCTGAGGAAGAACAGTTTATATCAAAAAAATCAGGCTGGTCACTTAAATCTATAGATTGTATACAACTACGAATTAATAAAGTTAATCCTCTTAAAGGAGGAAGTACATATTTAGATTTACCTAGTCATATTAAAAAAAAAAAGCAGTTATAAATGTAAAAAATAACGATAACGAATGTTTCAAGTATTCAATACTAAGTAAGTACGATAATCGTTTGAATAAATCTCGGTTTAGTAAAAAATATTTTGATATGTTAGAAAAAAAAAAGTGGACTAAATTTTAAATGCATCGATTTTCCAACACCTATAACTCAGTTAAAAAAATTTGAAAAAATAAACGATGTATCAATTAACATTACAGCTTAGATGATAAAAATGTAATTTACCCATTACATATAACCAATATTGAAAAAAAAAATCATTTTGACCTATTTCTATTTAATGATAATAATACATCTCATTATTGTTATATTAATAACTTCTCAAGGTTTATTAGAAGTCAAAGAACTAAAAATTGCTCAAAGTTGATTATATGTAAGAGATGTTTTACTAGTTTTGGTAATAAACCGTGTAAAAGCAAACTTTGGGGTGAATCAGGTTTAATTAGACATAAGCAAATGTGTATTAAAAATAAATTAGGAAGACCTATAATGTTTGAAGAAGGAGATGACGATTTCATATATTTCAAAAACTATAAAAATACTCAACGAATTCCAATTGTTTTATACGCCGACTTCGAATGTATTTTAAACCCAAAACAACCTATTAAATTCATTCAAAGTGGTAAAAAAACCAAAAACTAATATTACACATTTACATAAACTTATGAGTTATGGGTTTTATGTAAAAGTTGACTATAATATTATACCAAAAAAATTAATAAAAAAGTTTGAAATTCCTAGAAAAGTAGTAATTTATAGAGGTAAAAATGCAGCAAAAAAATTTATGAATAGTATGATTAATATAGGAAATAAAATTAATGATATTTGTAAAACTAATTTACCAATTAACGAATTGACTTTAAAAGAAGAAAAAAATTTTCAAAAAGCTATGGTTTTTGAAAAATGTTTATTAACTTTTAAAGATAATAATTTGTTAAAAGTTCGAGATCACTGTCATATAAATGGAAATTACAGACGATGTATTTGTGTAAAATGTAATTTTCAGCTAACTAATCCATCATTTGTACCAATTTTTTTTCATAATCTGGCATATGACAGTCACTTTATAATTCGAGAACTTGGATGTAACGATAAAGATATTCATGTTATACCTAATTCATCTGAAAAATATATATCATTTAGTAAAGAAATCGCACCAAAATTTAACCTAAAGTCTGTTGATACATACCGTTTTATGGCTGAAAAATTAAGTAAACTAGCAAAAAATTTATCCGAAGATAAGTTGAGGTTTAGAGAAACTATTAAAGTATTTTCTATTGAAATGTTAGATTTAGTTACACGAAAAGGAGTCTTCCCTTATGAATATGTTGATAGTTGGAGTAAACTTAATGATTCTATTTACCTTCAAAGCTTGAATTTTATAGCACTCTAACCGATGAAAATATTACTGATAACGATTATATACATGCGAAAAATGTATGGAACGTGTTTAATATAAAGACATTAGGTGAATATAGCGATCATTATTTAAAAACTGATGTTGTAATACTAGCTGACGTGTTTGTAAATTTCAGAGACTTATGTTTATCTACTCTTGAACTAGATCCTGCTCATTATATGACTGCTCCGGGATTTGCGTATGACTGTATGCTTAAATATACTAAAATCGAATTAGAAAGGTTAAAATGTCCTAACATGCTTTTGTTTATCGAGAACTCTATTCGTGGTGGAATAACTCAATCAACTAAAAGATATGCTAAAGCAAACATACCAAATATTGAAGGATTGAATTATAATTCTAATGAACCGATTACATGGATAACATATCTTGATTGTGTAAATTTATATGGAAAGTCTATGTTAACAGAATTACCTTTTAAAGATTTTGAATGGGTTGATGACTTCAATATAGACGTAACTAAAATTGCTGATGATTCTGAAGTTGGATATATATTACAAGTTGATGTCGACTACCCTAAAAATTTGCATAAAACTCATAATGATTTCCCGTTTTTAACATTAAACGAATGTTCACCAAATTCTAATGTTAAGAAATTGTTAACTACACTATTACCGAAAAAAAACTATATTGTTCATTACAAAAATTTAAAACAAGCGATTTCTCACGGTCTTAAAATTGTAAAAATTCATCGAGCTTTCCGATTTTCTCAAAAGAAATGGATGTCATCGTACATTGAATTCTGTACTAAAATGAGAACAGAAGCTAAAAACGAGTTTGAAAAAGAATTCTGGAAGCTTTTAATTAATAGTGTTTTTGGAAAATGTATGGAGAACGTTCGAACAAGAGCTTCTATAAAACTGGTTTCATCGGGAAAAAAAGCTAATAAATTAATGGCAAAAACTAATTTTAAGGATAGAACTATTTACTCTAAGAATCTTATGGCTATTCATCAACATAAGGAAACTATTAAATTCGATAAGGCGATTTATGTAGGATCTGCAATTTTAGACGTTTCGAAAACTTTTATGTATGATTTTCATTATAATGTAATGAAAAAGAAATATGATAGAAAAATTAGTTCTTTATATTCGGATACAGATTCCTTGATATATACCATTCAAACAAAAAATTTTTTCGATGATTTAAAAAATGATTTATTGCCATATTTTGACACATCTAATTATCCTAAAGACCATTATTGCTTTAGTGAAATTCATAAAAGCCAACCAGGATTCTTCAAGGATGAACTTAAATCAATAATTCTTAAAGAATTTGTTTCATTAAGACCGAAATTATACGCTTATAAAACCATAGATGATACTGTAGAAAAAAAGGCAAAAGGTGTAAAAAAATATATAATAAAAAACCATATGAAATTTATTGATTACATAGAGATATTAAATGCTTTTATCAACCATAGATCTGTTGAGAAAAAACAATCTCACAGAAACATGAACTTCATTCAATCGAATAAACATGTTGTTCATTCAAAAACAATGAACAAGCTTGTTCTCAGTGCCAATGACGATAAAAGATATAATGAATGATGGGATAAATACATTGGCGTATGGTCATTACAAACTCACAAAATAATTTATTTAAAAAACTTAATGATTCAACAATCAGTATAAACAGTGTTATCTATCAGTATTATACAACATTCAACAGCTTTATTATTTTCATTGAATAAATTTACTACTAGGAGCGGTGTTATACAACAGTATTATTATTTTTCATTAAATACATTTCTCACTATATAGCGCTTTCTGTTTATATCAATTGTGGATATATTAAGTTTTTAAAAATAGACTACGGAGTACTAGGAGAGCATGTGAAATAATTAATTTTACTTGATAAAAAAATTGTACATTTTTTTTTTTATTATAAAAATGTGTCAACTCTATTTGAAAAAGAATTTAAATTATTGTTTAAATTGTCGTATAGAGCTAATGATGTTGAGAAAGTAGCTGGTGAGCTTTTATTGTTGTCTATTTGATCGGGACTTGAATCGGATAGCTCAGCGTCTTTAAGTAAATTTTTTAAATCAATTTTATTAGTGATCGAATTGTTAAGAATTATACTACGTTTTTCAACGTCTAAAGAATCATCCACGTCTTCCAAAGTTATAGCTCCTCTTAAATATCTACTTAGTCTAGCTCTTAATTCAGTAGTAGTTCCAGTAGATTTTAGATTTTTATTTTCGCAATATTGAATAAGAAATGGTTTTTTGAGAGTATAGATATCTGTTGCCGTATTTATCGTAATAGAAAGATCCGATCTAGGGTCTTTAAGTTGACTCGTTAAACTGTAAATTTGAAAACTTAAGTTTAAATAATCCTATATCTATACCTGGTCATATAAAATGTGTTAACTTTAATTAATTATTTTTAACTAAAATTATATACTTAAATTATAACATTTTTGAAATTCCGAAATATTGAGTTAGTAAAATATATTGTTAGAAAAATTTATTTGGAGTGTTTATACAGCCAATTTATACTACTAGATTAATTATATTAAATTATAAATTAATTAAATAATTACTACCCTCACTAAAAATTAAAATATAATTAATTAACGCTAATAATAAATCAAAAAAAAAAAAATAAATATATATATATATATGTTATATTGATAAACGAAAAATAAAAAATAGATCACGTATATATCAATTATAACCAAATACAAATATTCACCTCGAGTGCGTAAAACACCAAAATTATCCCAATTGGTCGTAGTCTTCCTGCAGTGAGAATTAAAAAAAAAAGGTTCAAAACGCGATATGTATGAAAGTAAAACACACAAAAATGACTTGTATTTAATCTACACAAAAAAAAAAAAAAAAAACACAAAAACACAAGTGTTCAATAGAAATTCGGGTAGTGGATTACGAATGACGTTGGGCGCCACTGTAGTATGCCTATATCTCGATGGTACTCAAAAAGATTAAAGAACAATTCACACTATTTTGGATTTCTTTATTATTCACACAAACAAACACACAAAAATAAGAACGAGTGCCGTCTCTCACTCGAAACCCGCACTGTCCCTATCCTGTGGTGCTTACGTCCTTAAATATTATTTTACAATGTGCTGCCTCAGCTCATTTGCTTCATTGGCCTAATATTACGCAATTTAAACAAAGAAGTAACATTTTCCTATTATTATTTGTTGGCAAATGCCACATACAACAACATCTTTTCTAGATAATTTAAAATCAGTACATTGGCACTATTTGGAAGAACAGCAGTGCCAGTTTCTATATAAACGTATAAAATGTGTAGGCATTAAATTTAATTTAATAAACATAAAAAAAAATAAATTAGATTAATGGACTTACCTAAGTACAATGATTTCTTTTTTACAAAACTATCAAGACTACCTCTATACGTTTTATTCACTTGTTCTTGCCTTTTTAATTTAATTTTTCTCTTAGATGAGCCAATTGGTTACTGTCTCGAGTCTCGACGACATAATAATTGTTGTCAAAACCGTTATTATTTTGTAATTACACACTACACTATTAGTCCAAAACCGCAACGGCCGAAGAATAATTTACAAATACTAAATAGACGAAGGTCTATGCGTCTATGTAAGCATTGTACACTTAGACGAGTCCACTTTTCACTAAACAATCTGATTAGTGAACAAAATAACGATAACAAAAATAATAAATACTGAATCGCCAACGAGTATTATTATTAACTTTACTAGTAACTAATGAGTAATTTAGTAATAAGAATAACTGATAACTATAAATAGTGAACATCCCCGGCCCCCGCATCACAACCCGACCAATCCGGCACACATTGGCTATCGCCGTTGCTATCAGCTCGTCAATAGTTTATTATTAGAGTTACGATTTTATGAAAACGAATTTATATTAATTATAGGAAGTTCTATTGGATATTTAGAACACTATTCTTAGTCTGCTGTTATGGGCTATGAGATATCTGTAAGATATCTACGAGATTACAAGGCTAAGTTAGTATGACCATGCCTCGTGTCGAGGGTAATGCGGATGCTACTATGACCATGACACGTGTCGGGATAGTAAGCGCACCAATAATTACAGTGCACTAATGATGCATTTGAGATGTTATTGCACATTCTCAAATTCGTGTCCGAATTTGCAACAACAACTACAAGGACACCTGGTTTCACCCAGAAGGCGACAACTCGACGTAAACAAGAGACGCACCACAATATATAAGGGAGCCCGAAGACCAGCAACGGCAGATGTACCAAAGCTATCAACAACTGAGCACTTTCACGACACTCAGCCACTTATTTTGTTTGTTACATGTATTTTATTTATATGCAATAAAGATATATTTCGTTATTAAGTTTAACTTTCATTCAAATTAACAAATTTGGATTCAAATCTGATACTGGCACGCAACAATTTGGCGCAGTCGGTAGGATTCACATTTCAAGGAGGCAAACCGTCAAAGGCTACCATCAACAAGGAAGACTTGCAGTGGCGCAACTAGCTCAATTGTTTTGGGGGGACTGAAGTCCCAGATATTTTTTATAAAATTTCAAAAATATAACAGAAGGGCTACTTCATAAAAAATCATACTGTGTAAAATTCATTAAATTAACTTCATACAAATACTAACAAAAACTTGATAGTTTATTAATAATGTTTTACATAACTTAATTAGGTACTAAAAACAATACAAAATAATTTATTTTAGCACAATCCTTCGGTCTTGTTCCGCAAATTTATTAACAATTACTTCAGAATCAATTTTGTTTGATAAATCACTTTCTATGTTTAACAAAGCTAAAGAACTAAAACGATTTTCAGCCATGGTGGTTCTGAGCCAAGTCTTGACTCTTCTCATTGTGCTAAAAGATCGTTCGCATGTAGACGAACTAACTGGGATTGTTATAGCAAGTTGTAAATGTTTATATATATTTGGATACACTGATTGGTTTACAGTACTAATAATGTCAGCTAATTCAAATGTTTCTTTATTTTGTAGTAAGCTATTTTTTGCTACTGTCATCTCTGCTTCTAATATCTTTCTATTTACACATGTCAATCTCTGTAAAAAATAATTTAAAATGTATGAATAATAAATATTGAATAGTAATCAAATACTTATTTGTAATTATATAACAAATCTCACTTCATATTGATCAACAAAATATTTGCTTTTTTCATAATTTAATTTGAGTAAATTATCAATCGAAGTAGCCAATTTCAAACTTTGTTCTGAAAATCTGTCTTCCATGTTAATTATAACACTGTCAATTACTTGATAATAAGCATGAATACGCCAATATTCCTCTAGAGATAAAATTGTATCAGTTTCATTAATTAAACTAGCTGCACTAGTTGTTGTAGTCAAGTAGAAACTTTTTAAAGAATTTGGTTGTGTTCTTTTTTTTTGATTCTATAAAGATTAAAATTATTGGTTATTAGTGGTATTTTTTAATACAAAATATGTTGATTAAAACTTTAGTATATTAGTTATTTTTTTTAAATAATAACCTTTGCTTAGAGATGGTGTTTCTAATGAAATTTTATTTTTGTTAGCAAAGTTGACAATATTCTGCCAAAGCTTAGAGAATTCTGCAGCATTTCGTTTTTTTCTAAACGATTCTATCACTCCAATAACAGTTACACCAGTATTACCTAGTGTTGCAGTTTTTTGTTGTAATTGATTACTTAAAATATTTATCAACAGTAAAGTTTCATACAAAATAAATAAATAAATAACAAATGAACCCTTCTGTAGAATAGCTAAAATACCTGTTTTAAATAATGTAACTATTAATTTATATTATTTCTATGTATTAGACAGGATGATGCTAGTTTGTAAGTTTTTACTGTATGCAGCATACAATAGTTTATGTATACTCACCTATTGCTTGAGCAACATTCTTATCACTGTCACTAACTATCTCTTCTTGTAATATTTGAATTATGCATTCAAAGTTATTAATTATCGACTCACAATTTTTAAATCGACAAATCCAACGTATGTCACACACGCATCAATGTTGACTTTTTAATTTTTAAATTTTCCTGAACTTCAATAAGTTTAGCATTTTTTGAGGGGTTTGAAAAATGCACAAAAACTGCTTCAATACCATTAAATACATTTCTTACGTCCTATAATCCAAATAATAATAAAATCAATTTTGAAAATAATAGAAGTTATGGTGTACCTAGGTAGTACCTATTATATTGTTATATTAAATTTAATATTATGCGTTATATTTTTTAAGCAAACCTTAATATTTTTGCATGTGTCGACAACTACAAGATTTAGTTTATGGGCCATACAATGAATATAGATAGCTTCTGGGTGTTTGGAGCGTACCTTCGATTGAACCCCATTTTTATTGCCTGACATAACTGCAGCCCCGTCGTACGATTGAGCAATTATAGAAACAGAGTTTAAATTACATGATTCAATGAATGAAAAAATTGCAGAAGTCAGAGATTCAGCGTTTTGATTTTCTGAAACTTTAATGAACCCTAGACATCTTTCTTCTACACATAATCCATTGGCATATCGAATACAAAAAGCCATATACTCTTCTTTAAATGACCTTTTAAAATAATCAAGTATTATACTTAGAGTAATAAAATTGAAATTGTCATAGTGAAATAGTAATTATATATTATTCACCTGGCTTCGTCACACATAATAGAGTACATATAATAAGTCTTAACTTCATCAATAATAGAGTTCTTAACATGTTGAGCACAAATATTGGCAATATCATTCTGAATCAACCAATTTCCATGGTTAATAGTGTTATTATAATAATTAGAAAACTGAGGATTATGTTTAGCAAATAGTTTACAGGCCTCTTTAAAATTTCCTAAGCATAAAAATATAAATTGATAATAAATAAAATTAATTTTTAATTTACTAGTTTAGATGGTAATAAAAAGAATTTCACCTTGGTTGTTTGAACATAATCTCTCATCATGTCCCCTAAATGCTAGACCCTGACGTGTCAAGTACAGTATGATATCTGTTATTGTTTTAATATAATTTCTATTATCCGCAATTTGTTGTTTATGAGCATTAGATAATTGAGTATGAACACTTCCTGAAATTTTAGTTGCCTTGTATGCAGTCCATTTAGTCATACATGTAATATGAAACTTGGTTGAATCATGAGCTTCAAGTTTAGTTTGCTTATTTTTTCCAGAACCTCGACTACCATAGAGCTAATATAATTTTTAAATTAGACATTGATAATCACAACTATTCAACAATATAACTTTTCCTAAATCATTTATTTATATTATAGAGTATAATATAAACAGAATAAATTAACAGAGAAAAACACTTGCTTTTTTCCAATTTCTAAAACCTTGAATAAATAAATTTTCACTACAAGCAGTACTAAAGTTGCGGCAAGCAAAGCAATATATTGCATCATTAATTATACTGTACTCCAACCAATCAAATTTTGCAAAGTAGCTTGCAGAAAACGCTCGATTCTGGTCACCAAATTTTGTAGTAGGATATTTCTAAGGATAGCAAGTAGATGCATGAGCGTCATAATATATTAAAATGTATTAATCTTTAATTATAAGCATTAGTCATAATTCAGCCATTACAAATGTGTGCAGGTAATCTTAATACATATAAAATATATAGTTACTAAATAGTAAAATAAATACCTTTAATATGGGTTGAACTGGTCCTGAAGTAATAGTACCCAAATCGAGATTGTCAAGTTCAAAATTTGAAGTATTTCTTTTTGTTTCATTGTCGGTAACAGATAAATTAATATTAAATGTAATGCTGCTATCATCACTCGGCTTTTCGTTTTTATCAACGACAGAATCTTCAATCGGTGTTTCACTAGTTTTATTATTTATTTTATTTTTAATGTCAAACAATTTTTTACTCATATTAAATGTGTGAGTACAAAGTTTAATAAAAAATGTACTAAATAAATTATAATTGAAACTTATTGACTATACTAGACACTAGTGAATTTATTGCCGCGAGAAGTAGTTCGCGCTATTTTGTAAGGTGTGTAGCGTGTTAGTAAAATATTGTACAAATAGTACAATGTGCATAACCGTCGTGGACTCGTGGACTGTAGAGTCGTCCGTCATAACCTCAAAACTTCATATTAAAGGCGGCACCACAGATATATAAACACGTGACTGGCACAGAATAAAATTATGTTAACGTTGTAACAGTGTTGCTACTTGCTACTAACCAATATAAATAAAACCTAGACGTATTTTTTTTTATAAAAAAATTGTATTGTGAAAATACTTCAACTGAAGAACATTCATTTTCCATACATTGTTTCGTTAATCGGTATTTACTATTTTTCAAGAACAAAAAAATTTTAAAAGTGCTGACATTTTTTGGGGGAACTATTACAAATTATAGGGGGACTAAGTCCCCCAAGCCCCCCCCCTATTTGCGCCACTGAAGACTTGTACACCCTTCCTCGCTGATAACTCCAGAAGAGAAGACCATTCAGTTCAACGTTGCAGAAAGTATCAGACAGGATGACAACATCAACGAACATCGCATTATTGTGAGTGAATAGTTAATTAAATTATTACACGGATATATGTTACAAAAATATAAAACCTAAGAAGTATCATTTAAGTAACTGAATATATTTAAGTAGGTCATAAAAAACTATTTAGAATTTTTTTTTGATTATTAAAGGGCAATTGATTTATTTGAATTATTATTGAGAAATATTAAGTTATTATATTATTATTGAGGGCATATTGAGTTATTGAGTTACTATTGAATTATTATATTATTATTGAGGGCATATTGTTGAATTATTGAGATTATTATTGAAAATTATTTTGAGGGCATATTGTTGAATTATTGAGATTATTAAAGGGCATATATTATTGAGATATATTATTGAGTTATATTATTATAGTTGATTGTAAAACGTATCAAATGAGTGTGAAAGCAATTTATGGAGAACACAGGTACATCTCCTTTGGAAGTAGCTAATCCATCGAATAAGACGTCTTTAGAAACTCCAGATTTGAGTTTAGAAGTATTAAATAAAACCCAACAGTTGTTTGATTTGGGAAGCCCTAGTAGAAGCCCTAGCCCTAGTAAAAGCCCTAGCCCTATTGAAAGCCCGAAAGAACGCCCTAGTTTATTTAGAAACTCAAGTGAACGCCAGAGCGCGAAAATAAAACACAGCTTAGAGAGAAGTTTAAGTTTAGACAATAAAAAGGTTACACGTAGCAAGGTTACGGACGATTTTGAACATACTGAGTTAACGTTCGGGAGAAAACCGCGTGTAAAGAAAATGGTTACCATAAAATTAGAGGAAGCATTTAAGCTTATACCTATGTGTACGGGAGAAGACGATATCTATCCGTTCATGAATGCATGTGATATGGCAGTAAATTTGGTTGAAGAAAAATGCGCACCGACTTTAGTTAAATATATAACAACTAGGTTACCGGTAGAGCATTAGAAATGATAAAATATAAATGTTACTAAATGGGTATACATTAAGAATTATTTATCGGATGCTTTTGAAGATACGACAACCGCTTCGAGTTTGCAGATACAATTAAATTTCATTAAGATGCGTCATGGTGAGGACGTCAATGATTATTGTCATAGAGTAGAAAAATTGTATTATAAATTATGTACTGCGTGTACACTTAATAAGAGGAATCAGAAGTAAAAGTAATTCACGAAACTTTAAAAGAACAAACACTGAATATTTTTAAAAGGAGGATAAGTCCTATAAGAACAATTGTAAAGGCACGAAACCCTAAAACATTAGAGGTAGTAAGCATTTGGCAAAAGCAGAAAAAGTAAAATATATTCAGAAAGAGAAAATTATAGGTACAGGAACGATTTTTCTAATAATGGAGATAATTATAATTTTTCACGACTAAACAATAATAATTTTCAACGTACAAATACCACAAGAAATTATAACACGAATTATCATATCAGTAATTTTCAATCAGATAATATATACCAAGGAGGTTGATCAAATATAGAACACCTGTAATAAAGTGGAAACAATAGTACAGGACTTTACGATAAGTTAATAATAAATATAAATAATAAATAATAGAGTAGAATATAATTATGAATTAGAGTAATAAAAATTTTGGGAATATGGTTTTATTCGAGGGTAATGTAAAAGAAACTATAGGCACACTTTTAGAAGCATTAAAAGAGTATTATATAGTGACAAAAATTACAAAACAATATAATTTAACATTAGGAATACAATACGAAATAAAACGTAAGTTAGGTATTAATTTGTTTTTTACCGATTAGTAAAGTAAAAGGTAATACGCCGTATGTAATACAGAGCAATCTATATATAATATTTCTAGTAACATAAAAAAAAATAGTAATTGTCAGAAGTCAACATACGAAATATATTATAGGCGATATTGAACGTAAAACAGTTTCACGATTTTAAACTAGGAGGTCATTTAGGTGTTAATAAAACTATTAAACGCATACAGAAGCAATTTAGATGGAAAGGTATGAAAGATGATGTTAAAAAGTACCTACGTAAGAAATTGTACATCGTGTCAAGTAAATAAAAGTTCAAATCGGCATGTAAAGCAACCTTAGATCATATACAATGGATAGAGCCATACGAACTATTTGTGAAGCCAACATCACTGTAGGACCTCGGTCATATGTGCATGCGCGTGGTCTCTTATCATTAACGTTTGGCGCAAGGTTAGATTAACAAGTAATAACTATAAAATAATAAAATATGTTTCTTAAGTTTCTTTAATTCTTATTTCTTTTTTTTTATAATACCTACATAATACTATTATGTATTATATAAAATGTATTACTTTAATGTATTAAGATTAACTATTAACAACTAATATTATGTACTTATGCATAGTCATAAATATAAAATAATAATAACAAGTGTACTAGAAACTAGTGTAATATAACTCAAAAGGTAATATACGGAATGATAGAATGTGACAATAGGTTTTAAATATCTATTACCTACTGATTTTTAAATAAAATTAATTTGGTGCATTTATGTCGTACATTCTTGCCTGTCATTGAAAGCGAATGCATTTTGGTTATATCAGTGGTGCGCAACGTGGGGGTCGTGAAATTTTTTGGGGGGGTCGCCAAAAATTTTACACCAAATGGAAAAGTTATATACTCGTATTATATAGTATGTATATTATTTTATACATATATTTTATTTCTATATTTTAATTTAGAAATATTAAAATTAACGATTTAATTTATATGAATAATATGTTTGTATTAATGTATACATTAATACTATTGAGTAAATATATATTATAATTTTACATAATGTTGGTAGGTAGGGGTGGGGGTCGTATTATCAAAATAAATAATTTTGGGGGTCGTGGACCAAAAAGGTTGCGCACCACTGGGCTATATGATTTAATCTTAATGTTATATATGGCTCAACGATAAATTGTATTAATTGTCTTCGATGGTTATTAAAAGATCTTGATTTAATATGTGTTGTTTCATTTCGTAACTGTTGAATATTGTATTATCTGTGCTTATTTCGTTCAGTGTCTTAATTGTTAAATGCATCTTTACGTTCTTCATTTTAAGTAGCTCATCGGAGTAAAATCTTATGATATACTCTGATGTCAAACATATTTTGTGAACATCAGATGATATATTAATTAATTTTCCTTTTATTTTTAATTTTAACAGCAATGCATCATTGACATCATCTTTTTCAATTAAAAATGAATCACAAATTCCACACGTTACTTTTTTTTTTTATTTTTCTTATAATAAATCCTCCAGTGTATTTAACAATATCTATAACAAACTCCTCTAATTCTGGTATACGGGTTGTTTCGTCATAATCAACAACGTCGAAGGGTTTCATTCAGCATTAAAGCAAACGTTCCAAGTTGCACATCCAAATTTGTGGAAAATGTTAGGTGAGCATTTACATTTTTGAATTATGATGGTGTATAGAACATAATAAATATTATAATGGTCTTATTTTAAATTATATCTTTATCATTACAATTATATTGCATATTTGGATGGTTAAGTTAATAAATTATTTTATATGTCTTTTATTTTTCTGAAGAACATCTTAAACAAACAATTGAGAAACAACATATAACTGTAGGGCAGCTATCAAGAGGTCTACAAACGACTAGATCAGTCAGATCAAAATATATTTTAAACTCAACTCGAATTAAAAATGCATCTGCTCTTTTTAGTAATGAACAAATAACAATTAAAGAATTCTTAATTCAATGTTCTTATACCACAGACGGATACTTGACCAGAGAGTTAAATTGGACTGACGTTGTTGATGGTATAATATATGAAAATAAATAATTTGTTGGTATAATAAATACCATTATAGGAATTTCATAATCATGATGTACATCTATTTTATTTTTACACATTCATTGTATAATAATATATTTTTTAAAATATTAGATTCTGACGAAGATATTATAAATAATCAAGTAAATCAAATTATCGATGCACCAGATTTGGCTAACATAGAAGGTACATACCCAAAACTATTGAGGCAGAAGAAGGCCCCCTCGAAATAGCAAAAATTGTATTTAAAAAAACACCTTTTTACTGTAGTAATCATCCCCAAAAAAATTATATAAAAATTAAAGTAATTGTTCACTTTTGTATTATTTGTTAAATAAATATATAATAACAACAATAACAATAACATTTATATTAATTTGCTTTAATATATTACTGAAAATAAAAAATGTAGATCAAGAACTGGACATGGTTGAAAATGCAATAGTTGAACCTATAAATGCTCCAACTTCGGACAATAGCGAAGGTGTGTAGTCGAAACAAACATAATTTTAAATAAACTCTTTAACATAATAAATTGTTTTTAAATATTAACTATTTAGTATTTTCATAATTTAATTTAACTTATTACTTAAAATAGTTTAAAAACATTAACTTTTTTTTGTAAATTATAATAACATTTGTTGTAATACCTTTAGCTGACAAAATATATCTATAACAAATTAACTAACTTATTTTAATTAATATTCTTTTGAAGATGAAAATGACTTCATTCTGCCTGAAGATTTGGAGATGCGTATTTGGGAAAACATTTATGGGCCTTTGCAAGAAGAAGAAGAAGAAGAAATACCATTCATTCAAGTTCCTGAAAACATAGAACAATACCGCATAACACCCAATGAAAATCTTTGCATTATATGTTTTGAGGGTTTAGCAACTCATGCGCCTGTACCTTGTGGCCTTAAAGTTCTGTGTGAAAACTGTATATCTGAACTTGTGGTCCAGCGGTGTCCTCTATGTAACACAGATTATGTTTTAATAATAAGGATATATTAATGTTTTAAGTGTTGGTTACTTTTGTTTTAAATAAAAATAAACTTAATTTATACATTGTATCTAATGAGTGTATGTATATCGTGTTTAATAATCAACTATATGTACTTTACAAACAGGAATACTATAATAGGGGTAATCAAATTTTTAAATTCTATGTAATTAATAAAAATAAAGTGGTTTTTTTTAATAAACATTTATATGTATTAAATTTCCCTATAAAACCCCTTTTATTCATAATATATATATTTCAGTTTGACTAAATTAATTAACGATTACTAATTGTATTTAAACAGAAACCAAATCTAGGGAAAAACACATTAGAATATAGGCTGGATTTGCCCTCATAACATAGGTAAAATTAGGTACCTAGGTATGATTCTTATGATTTAAATTTGATGTTTATATTTTGGATTTACAAAATATGAATAACTCAATTACCTATTAAACTACAATATTATAATATTATACCCTTTTATATATATAAAAACATTAAACATAATAATGCACTTGCTTTATTAATAACCCAAATAGTTGTGATTAAAATTTAGAGAAAAAAAAACCAATTACTACCTATTTAAATGTAAATTTAGATGCATGTATCTTGTATTAATAATTTTAATACAGATTGTAACTTACATTTTAAAGTTATTGAATGGAAAATTACATAATTGATTATATTTTATAAATGTAATTTAGTTACGTTATTTTTATACATTTATAAATGTCAAACATCATATTTTATAACAATGTGAACAAAGTGTAATACAGTTTAGATATATATATAGTAGTCTATATTTGCATTTGACTGAAAGTTAAATGATTGAAAGGACAGTAACTGTGTTTAAAGGTCAATAGGTGTATCATAGGTTTATTGATCAACAAATAATATTTTTTGGGTGTTTTGAAATATAAAATGTAGGTAGTGTAGTTTTTAATAACTTGGTTAGCCGCGTGACCAACATTATTAATTTTGATTTAGACAAATACTCAGGAAAATATTAAAAACATAAACTATATACGAATATTGTTAAACCATTTAATATTTAAGTATTCAACTTACTATATTTTACTATTTAGTATATTGGACATAATACTAAATGTTCATATAATAGTACGTACGAAACTACTACGTAGATGGTAGGTCGTAGCCTAAGAGGAACTTTCAACTTATAATAAAAAAATTAAAAGCAGTAATGAATAATGATAAAAGAAAATGATAATACACTAATAGTTTTGAACAAATTATATAATTGTATACGGTTCAAACAAACAGGTGTTATCACTATAAAAAAAATTCCCATATAAGTCCACCTTTTTGGTAACACTGGATAGAAAAATATATTTTTCGAATAAAATACGTTTCTATTAAAATATTTTTCGGATAAAATCCGTTTCTGAAAAAATATTTTCGGGTAAATTACGATTCGGTTGAAATATTCTTCCACTAAAATACGTTTCTATTAAAATATTTTTCAGATAAAATCCGTTTCGGAAAAAATATTTTCGGATAATTTATTTTCGGCTTACTTATTTTCGTGTATATTATTTTCGGATAAATTACGGTTCGGTTGAAATATTTTTCTACTAAAATAATTTTTGGATAAAATACGTTTCTTTTAAAATATTTTTCGGATACTATATTTTTCGTAAATATATTTTCGGACAAAATAATTTCGACAGAAATATTTTCGGTTATATTATAGGTCACCACCAAAATCATCTCATCTTAGTTAATTAATTATACAACATTATCATTCTAGTACGTTACACGGTGGAAGTCGTCTATTATTGTCATTGATCCAACGCCGTTTCTGGATTGTCTCTGGTCGAGCAGCAATTCGACAGGTAATATTTAAATGTATCACCTGTGCACAGAAAAAAATAATTTGGTTATAGTAGATGTTTGGATATAATTCTGTTGATCCAACCATTTAGACGTTAAATCCAACAAAAATGTTTAGTTATACAGATTAAAAATATATTGTTGATTAATTCTAGTTGTACCAACCATTGTTTTGTTTGGTACTGCTAGAAATTATACTTACTATTACTTACTATTAGCTAACTATAATAAAAGATTAAATCAAACATATAGTTAAGTTCTAATAATGTTTAATATTGTTGGAGTACCTATAGGTATTGTGAAGCTAATCATTTTAATATTGTTGTATTACTTGTATTAAATAATATGAAAATACTATAATAGGTATTTATGTAAGAATTCTGGAAAGTCCAGAAGTGTCTTGTTCCGTTATCTTTAGTTGGCCGAAAACCGTAGGGACGCTTCCATATCGTCTCTGCTGCGTCACGATCGCGTCGTCGACTTGTCAATTTATAATATAAAATATGTAATAGTGTAATATTTCGTGTTTTATTCTATATTATCATAATATAATGTCATAACCGCCACAACCGCCTATTTCTTTGTGTCTGCTGTCTGCTCACGTTTTGCTGTTTTGTTATACATTAGTATTTAATATGAACATGGTATTTAATACACTTAAACAGTTAGAAATTATTGTTATTCATAGGCGTGCGCACGAGGGGGGCAGGGTGGGCAGCTGCCCCTCCTGCGGGCTAAATTTTATCTCCCAAATATAGTTTAAAAAAAAACATTATAATTTAATTTTATATTACAATGAATACATTTTAAGCATTATGGTGCACGATAATTTTGTGTTGTCAAAAGTCCAACTTTGTTAAAACCACAAGCGATACCGCGTTGATAATGTGTGTTAATAGATACGCGGTAATCACGGATGTTTATACCGTGGTGGTCAAGGTTTATAGATAATATTATCTATAAACCTTGCCGAAATCACGCCAATATATTCTATTATCAATTTTAATGTTCATTTGTTTTTAATTACGATAACGTGACTTTTTGATAGTATTAATCCAAGACCGTTGTATTAATATTTGATGTTTGATGAATTGGTGTTTGTCAAATTGTGAAACATGGATATTAGAAAATTTTTTGTTAGTAAGTATATAAATTATTTATTATTATTGAATGGCTTTTATGTCAGCTAATAGTAATTAGTAACATTGTAAAATATACATAGGTAATGCTATAATATGGTATATTATAAATACCTACTTAATACAAATTATATTATATAATAATATAGTTTTGTAAATTATTAAGTTTTAATTTGTTACAAGAACACTCATTAGTTTTTTATGTAAGTTCTGGATAGGTACAATAGGTACATACAATTTTACATTAGCCATTACTCATTAGATCCTTACTAAATTACATTTATTTATGCTTGTATCAGACAAAGCTGTTCCAAATCCAGATGATCTACCAGTTCCATTACATGAGGACAATATATCAAAACATTCAGAATACCCAATGCCTGAGGGAATTTCATCACTAATGAAAAATTCCAATGATTCATTAGGTATTTGTTTTATATTTTAAAATTGTGTGGTTATTTAAATAAATGCGTTGTGTTAACTGATTGGGTTTAATTTTTTATGTTATTTATTTTATTACATTATAAGCAATGTGTCTTACTAATATATAATATAGAAATGTTCACTATATACTTTTTGATCAAACATTCCTAAAAACTTAGGTAAGTATAGAATTTTATAAATGTTTCAAATATGTAAGTAAAGTTAATGGACAATGGTGCTTGTAATAAGCTAGCATTTTTTTTTTGTTATGTAGTTAATAGTTATATGTTTTTTTTTTGTTTAGTTGCTTAATAGATATTTTTTGTTAGCTTTGTCGTGTTGTCAGATAATCAATATTAAATGTTTAGTTTTGTAAATTTTTTGTTTATTGTTATTATTTATTTATTACATATTAGTACAATTTTTTAAAGATAAAATCTCATTTATACCTATTGCCCATAGGTCATAATAAAATGGTCCCTGATATACATCCTGAAGATCCTAAAAATTCTATTCCTAAAAATCAGATTGAATTTAGACAAAGACTTTTAAAAGGCCCATTTCAACCTGTATTGGACATTTTTCCGAGAACCAGTTTTAGTGGCGTAAAACGTAGTTTTCAGAAGTCATGGTACCAACAGTTTACTTGGTTAGAGTATAGCCCAAAGGATGATTTAGCGTTTTGCTTCCCTTGTCGGATGTTTAGCGGATCAACGGGACTTAATATTGGACAATCAGAATTGGTATATTCAAAAATCGGATTTAAAAATTGAAAAGCCTCTACCTCCAAATTTAGTGCACATGAAAAATCCAAAAATCATTTAAATAGTTCAACATCACTGACAAATTTTTTAAATTCAAAGCCTATTGATGAAGTTATAGATGACCAGAGAAAAAATATTAACAGTGTGAAGGAATTAACTCGACAAAAAAATAGAGAGATTATGAGACGATTAATTGATATCACTGTTTGTTTAGGTATTGGTGGTAAGCCATTCCGAGGACATACAGAAAGTAAAAATGATGTTCATAAAGGTTTATTCTTAGATATAGTATGTCTCTTGTGTAAATATGATCCAATTTTTAATGAACATTTTTTATCAGGACCAAAAAATGCATTATATACAAGCAATCATATACAGAACGATCTAATTTCATCTATTAACCAGGTTATCAAAAGGCAATTAAAAGATGCAATACTTAATGAAAAAGTATCTTTAATAGCAGACGAGACGAGTGACATAGGCCACCACGAGCAATTGTCTATTGTGATACGTTATTTTAACAAACATACAAACTGTACTGTAGAACAATTTATTTGTTTAAAACGAATAACATCAGTAGATGCACAAAGTATTTTTAGTTCATTACATGATATTATTCAAAAATATAGTATTAAATGGGAAAATATAGTTTCCATTTGTTTCGATGGAGCGTCAACTATGTCAGGGTGTACTAACGGAGTACAAGCAAAATTCAAAGAGAAAAACTCAAACACATTTTTTGTTCATTGCTATGGGCATTGCTTGAACCTCGTTCTAGTCGATTCTGTTGGGAGAAATAATCGAACAACGTTTGATTTTTTTGGAAATATCCAGCTCATTTATAATTTTATTGAAGGCAGCTGCGTTAGACATGCAGTATTGGAGAAAATTGCCAATTCAGTTAACATAAAATTAAAAACGTTGAAGTCAGTTTCTACAACACGATGGGCTTGTCGCTACGAAGCCGTTAGTGCGGTCAAAGTAAATTACTCAGCTCTACTTATTGCCATTAATGAAATTTCAGAATCCACTAGACAAGCTGATATTCGTGCTAAATGTTTGGGGATTATTTACCAAATGAAAACTTTCGAGTTTGTTTTTGCGTTGGAAATGCTGGAGCCTATATTATGTTCAATATTAAAAGTGAGTTCATATTTGCAAAAATCTGATATTAATTTATTAACAGCAGTTCAGTTAGTTGAATCATTGAAAAAGACACTGAAAACTATGAGAAATATTGAATCTAATTTCAATAATATTTACAAAAAAGTATTTAAATTATGTGAAGAAAATCAAATTGTAATACCACCAGTTAAAAAAAGAAAAGTTTCGAGTAAAGTTGATTGTTTTTCTAATACCCAACATTTTATGGATACTAAAGAGGAAGAAATGAAGATTACAGTTTATAATGCAACATTAGACCAAATGATTAATGGTATTAATTTGAGATTTAGCCAGGAAACTTTGAATATGATAAAGAGTATTTCCAATGTACTAGAATTAAATGTTGACGACAACGATATCACCATTTTAACTGATGCCTTTGGTTTGGAAGCAGAAATGTTAAAAAGTGAAATAAGTCTACTTAAACATACAGATAATGTACCCAAAAATAATATAAAAAATTGTGACACGTGGATAAAATGGTTAACAGAGTTTGGCAGTGGAAGGGAAACTATATTCAATAATATATTAAAAATGCTAAAAATATTTGTTACTATTCCTGTGACTAGTTGTTCTTGTGAAAGGGCATTCTCAAAATTAAGCTTAATTAAAACAAAATTACGTAGTACCATGCATCAAGATCGACTAGATGGACTACTCACCATGTCAATTGAACAGGAATTAGCCTATAATATTAACATTGACGAAGTAATAGAACAATTTAAAATATTAATTCCTTCTGAAAGAAGAATGGTACTCTAAAGAAATAAAGAGGTAAGACTTACTTATTTATATTTCATATTAAATTTGTATACTAATACATTAAAAATAAACTTTGAAGTGTCAATTATTTTATTAAATTTGTAAATAATTAATGATATATAAAATAAAATACTGCCATTTCTAATATTGATTGAACTACCTAACTAATAACCAAAATAATATTCAATTATATATTATATAGTAGGTATATAACATACTATATAATTTATTATAGTATAATATTCACTACTGTATAATATAATAATATATAATAATGTGTAATATATTATACATTCTGCCCCCCCTGCCAGCAAGGTCTGCGCACGCCTATGTTGTTATTAGTTCAGTATTAGTGGTATTACTTAATTAGTATGACAGATTTGTTTGTTAAAACTATTTTAAATGAGTTAAATGCACCCGAGAAAATAGTTAACGAATTTGAAGGTAAGTTATTTCAATTATAATTTAAAAAATTAACTTAGGTCTAAAATATCTATTGATATCCATCTAATATTTTAATTTGTGTAGCCCAAGGAATTGATGAAGAGGCATTTAAAGATCTTATAGAATTTTTACTTAAAGAACTTATCGAAAAAAATGTTGGACTCCGTTCAAAGATTTGGAAAAAAATTTCAAGTTTAAAGGAAAACAAGTCTTCAATTGAGGTAAGTATCATAATATATGAAATTGTTTAAAGTATTAACGTTAGGTATTTAAGTTTGGTGTTTAAATTGGTACAAAATTAGAAGCTGACGCAGAAGTATGAAAACTTATTGAATAGGATATATTTTAGGGGTTACTTTAAAATATTTTTGAATAAAAGAGTCACTCCTGTCCTCCATGTCTACGGCTCTGCATCAAAATATGCCCACTTACCCTTTTTTGTTTATACTAGAATACCTATACAATATGTTCAATTTATAGGCTTCTTCAAATATTAATGAAGACTATAATTTGTTTGCTGATGGTAACCTTGAGCAGGTGCAAAATATTTTAAATAATGAAGAAGATATTTCAAAAAGTTTGTTTTCAATTAGTTCAAATAAATTTTTGTTAATTTTATAATATTAAAACTAAGTTAAATAATGTTAGGTGATCATATATTTAATTAAAATCCACTCAGTAATGCTGAAAACTGTATTGCTGGATCTTCTAAAAACACTGACATGATTGGATTGTTCATGAACAGTATTACTCATGATGATATTATTAGTAAAACTCATGATGATATTAATAGTAATATTCATGATGACATTACTACAAATCCAATTAAGACCATTTATTCTGATGTGACTGACATTTATAGGAGTACTGCTTTTGTCAATCGTGATCAGTCTTTACAAAGTCATTGTTCACACTCACACAAGCAGGGTAGTTGTAAACAATGTTGTTTATTATTATATTATATTTTCATTATCATTAGTTTTATTAGTATTATGACTGCAAGTGTTATGTGGTGACCTTGTGTGTTATATTTTAGAATCTATTGTGCAGTTGTTGTATCAGTACCACTGGATTTACAATTATTCTTATATTTTATTGAACTTGTGTGTGGCACTGGGAGATGGTTCCTATGTTCATATTATTATGTTAAACGTTAAATTCGTTGTGGTTTGCCTTGCCATTTTGTTATTTTATTCACTTTTCTCGGTGCTTTCGAGACGAACACGTGTGTTGCTTTTCTTTTCAAGTTTGCTCGGTTGTCGGTTTTTGCCAGTTTTTTATGCGGCCATTTTTCTTTTTCTTTATAGCTTTCCCACGTGTCATGCATAATATTCGGTGAAAATTATTATTTTTTATCTGGTATGTATCGTTCGGCTACTTTCTGCTGCGGTCATTAAATGTTATTATTTTTACAGGAGTGTCATATATATTAAATCTGCTTGTCGAGCGATTCTGGTTTGTCCTGTACGGTTGTTGTTTTATATCTTGGCTGCAGAGTTAAATTATCCTATTGTTATTGCGAATCTGCTCGTATGTATTAGCGGTGTTCATGTGATTGCGCCAGATCAACCTGCTATTCTTTTTTATTGTAATCTATTAAATTTATTATATACGGATCTGGGCAACACATGACACCATAATCATACTTAAGGTATGTGGTGCACCACATGGTTTATCACTATTATTTATTGTGATATTATTATAAGTATTTTCTAAGTCATAAATATTAGTTAGTTAGGTTTTTAATTATTACCTGTGCTAAAAACTATTTCATAACTCAAAGCTGTGATTATTATAATTATTACATTGGTTGTTTCTATTTATTTATATATAGATGTTGTTAATATTGTTATATTGGTTACAGTAACCATACTTTGATTTAGCCTATTGCTAATTGGTTTATGTTATTTAGTATTATCTGTTTTTTTTATATATTTCCAAACAGGCGAATATCATTATATTGTTTTATTACCTGTGTGATTTTTTTATTATTCAATTATACAGTCCACTCAATTACATTTACCTGTTTATTATTTTTATTGGAGTTACCCTCAATTATATTAACATTATATAATAGGCAACGCCCCAACAGTCATAGTAAAACAACTGTAAGTGATAGTTATTTACCTTTTAATATAATTAAAATAATTAATAATTTTTTTTTTTTAAATAATCAAAATACAAAAGATTAATATTTTTATTTTGTCTACTTTATTTTTTTAACTTATTGATATTATACACATTTTCTCCTTAATTAGGTATTGAAATAAATAAAATATCATTGAAAGATATTCTTTGGCTTTATCACGATGGACAGTTAATTATAAATTATTTTGATACTAATCAAGAATTAAATGGGTATATGAGAAATAAGTTAAGCCACCTGGTTATAAGTCATTCCCTTAAGGAAGTATCATCTAAAAAATTATCTACTTCTAAATTGATGAGCTTATCTCAAGAAATTGTTGATATATTTCCTGGTGAAAACAAACAAACGTATTACATTCCTTATTGACGAGAAAATGGTAAGTAACTCCCACACGAGGCAAGCTTTGGGATAAATATTGCAATATGCGGAGAGAACTTAGAAACTTATGTACCACAAATAAATTACAAGATGAAGTTATCTCCACTAGTGTAAATTATAATGAACGTATAACTACTAAAATTAATTATTTTATTCTTAATATACTATCTTTTTTAAATGCTCTGTTGAAATAATAATTGAATATAATATTATATATAGTATATATTATAAAAAAAAAAATAATAATCTCCCTCAAAATTATTATTTTGTATAAATAAGAAATTAATTAAAAAATAAATAAATAATTTGATATTTTAGAATTAAGTCATAGGCTATAGTCACACTTGAGAATTTTTAAGCAGGTACTTTGGTAAAAAGAGTATTACTCAGTTTTTTGTAAAGCAAGGTAAACAACTAATAGCAGGAGAATTAAGATCAATGCTTTAAATAATTGCAATATTAATTCACATAACGTTTTTACTATTAATTAGTACCTATAACAATTATTATACATAATTTTCAATAATACATTTTATTTATACTTGCCTATGTTAGGTAATAGGTATGTATGTCTATTTTTATTATTTATTTTTGAGGGGGGTTTTGTGAGGGTTGATGGTCAACAAAAATAAAGGAACACCTGCAACAGGAAACTGAGCACACCTATAAATTAAGTTTAGGCATTATAATCAATGGTATTATAATGTATATTTGTGTTACCAAATTAACTAAAACGAAAACTTGAACTATGTTTTTTTTTTTCAAAGAATTGACTGAAGAAAATATATTGTGGTTGCAAAACAATATTGCACCTTGGAATGAAGTAGCGGAAAAGTGGAAAAGTACATTTCAGTTCCGTTACAAATCATTGAGTGAAAAAGAAAAACATTATTCTTATTTTAGTGATATACCAGCAATCAAAAGTCCACTAGGCTTTACCTTGGTTTGTTTACAAAACTTTCTATGAGAAAGAATTACTGTGACCTCTTGGTATTAATTGTTAATGTATATTTGTTACAGATTGAATATGATTTTGATTTATTATATCCAGGAAAAGATCCAATGATTTTATTCATAAAATTTGAGCTATTCAAAAAAAAACTTCTGGTATATCTACAAAAAAGCAATTATTAAGGAATTGACAAGTTGGTTGTCAATGAAATTTTAGATCCTTCAGTACCCGGTAAATTTATTACAAAATTAATATGCAATAGACCTATTATGATACTATAATATCCATTATTCATAAGTTAATTTAATTTACAGGATATGATAACGTTGCAGCACTTAAAGCATTTATGGAGTTATTTCAACCAATTAACGTATCTAAATGAAAAATTAGTGGCAACCTAAAAACAAAATATTGGAGACCATCAAAGTTGGAACTGAAACAGTCATTTATATATTATGTTAATGTATGAAATAATTTACTGTTACTTTAAGTTATGAATGAATTTATTTTTTAATTAATAACCATTTTACAGAGTACACATCAATTTAAAGAAGTAAATGAAGATAAAAGAAAAAAGGCTCAACAATTGGATCAGACTCTTCAACCATATATGATTTTTGTTCAAGATTCAGAATTCGAAAATAACGTAAGAGATTTCTATGTTATCATAAACAATCATTTCTTTAAACTAGATAGTGCTTTAAAAGCACTTGATGTGTGTTTTAAATCATTTTTCTCTTTAAATTTAAATTATCCAACAGAGTCTACTCAGGTTTGGTATTTTATTTAAAAATATTTTTTTGAAATAGAAACAAATTTTGATAAAAATTATCAAAATATTAATAATGTTATACACGACTTGAATAATTGTTAAAATACATAGTTAAGTTTTTTAATATTGTTAAGTAATATTTTTACTGTTTATATAACTTGTAATACTTTTTTCTGATTTTTTTTTCTATTTTGACTTTGAGTTACTGCTGAAATAATCAAGTTTTTTTAATATTGTAAAGTTACATTATTCCTGTTTCTTTTTTATTATTATTATAATTATTATTTACCTTAATAAAAAATGCCTCAGTGTTTTATTTGTATGGAAATTTTTAATTCTCAGTTAAATTTATTAAGACATATTAGCCAATATCATTCATCTAATAATATTGATAGCCTTCAAATGTTTAGAAATGGAATGTTATAGAGTATTTAGTTCTTTTAACTCTTTTAGGAAACATTTGAAAACTCATAATATACCTTGTGATGATGCATTAGTCACTATAGAACCTCAAGAACCCATAGTAAATAGCGAATTAAATAATATATCTGTGGATAGTTCTGAAACAATAGTTCTAAATTCTGAATTGACTGTGGAGACATTTAATGAAGTAGTAACAGAAGGTGCAGTGCAATTAATTTCTAAGTGGTATAATGAAGCTGGAATTCCTAGAAATAAAGTTCAAGATTTAATTAATGATATAAAATTAATTAATTTAAATAGTATTCATATTCTAAAAAAACCGGGCAAGTGCGAGTTGGACTCGCGCACCGAGGGTTCCGTACAAACCTGTAGGTATATAAGTAAAAGTTTTTTTTATTTTTATTGCAAAATGAAATTTCACGGCTGTATTTTTTCAATAAACATCAAATATCGTTTACAGAGAAGGTTTTAATTCCCTCGCAAGTAGTCGCGAGTTTGAAAATATGCGGCTTAAATTGTTATTATTTCTTTCGATTGCGTTGACATAAAAGTTTGATTTTGTTACAGTTTAAAGGTATTATAGACTTAAGTATTTAGTATGAATTTTAATTTAATACCTCATCGCGTTCATGAGATAAGGAGTAGTAACTTTGAAATTTTCAAAATTGTCAAAAATATTTTTCAAAAATATTTTTTTTTTATATGATGAAACTAAAAATTTACGGTTTTCGTAATTTTTCCTATATCTGTACTATAAGACGTGACTTCGTACGAAACTTCAAGATTCTAAGTTCACAGGAAGTACCCTGTAGGTTTTGATTCCCGTGCGAGTTTCGAAAATTTGACAGACGGACGGACGATATGCGGATTAAATTGTTATTATTTCTTTCGATTGCGTTGACATAAAAGTTTGATTTTGTTACAGTTTAAAGGTATTATAGACTTAAGTATTTAATATGAATTTTAATTTAATACCTCAACGCGTTCATGAGATAAGGAGTAGTAACTTGAAATTTTCAAAATTGTCAAAAATATTTTTTTTTTATATGATGAAACTAAAAATTTACGGTTTTCGTAATTTTTCCTATATCTGTACTATATGACGTGACTTCGTACGAAATTTCAAGATTCTAAGTTCACGGAAGTACCCTGTAGGTTTTGATTCCCGTGCGAGTTTCGAAAATTTGCGGAAATTTGCGGCCTAAATGGCTGTATCTTTTGATTGCGTTGGCTTAGAAGGTTGATTTTTCTACAGCTTCCAGGGACAGTAGACCTGAGTATCATATACAAATTTCAGTTTGATACCTCCACGCGTTCCTGAGAAAAACGCTCTTGACAGACGGACGGACGGACGGACAACAAAGTGATGTTATAAGGGTTCCGTTTTTTTCTTTTGAAGTACGGAACCCTAAAAATGAAGTTTTAAATAATTTGAAGACTAATGAAAATAATCCAAATACTATTTCAAAAATTTCAACCATGTTTGATATTTTAAAAAATCCTTTTAAAGATCTTGAAACCGAATATGTACGTCTCAATACTTTAGAATGATTAGGTGTTTATATCAAGCTTGTTGAAATTTCTATAGGGAATCGAATAAAAAATGTTATTAAAAATGGAAATACAGTACTTGATACTGTTAAAATTAATGAATATATTATTCCATTAAGATTGGTTTTTAAAAATTTTTTTGAGCAACCTAACGTTTTAATAACTGTTCTAAAATATTTTAATGAATTAAAGTCTATGCAAGGAAATATAATTTGTAGTTATTTACAAAGTGAAATTTGGAAAGAAAAGTGTAATCAAAATCCAAATAAACTCTTAATACCTTTTTTTTTATACTTTGATGACTATGAAACCAATAATGCTCTGGGGTCCCATGCTGGTAAAAAGAAATTAGGAGCAGTTTACATATCTTTTGTTTCTTGTTTTCCTTCTGAATTTTCTTCTTCATTAAATTACATATTTCTTGAATTATTATTTAATTCCATTGATAGGAAAGAATTGGGAAATAAAATAATTTTTAAAGAGTTAATTTCAGAAATCAATTTTTTACAAAACAATGGAATTGATGTTCAGATCGAAAATAATAGTTATACTATTCATTTCTCCTTAGCATTAATTCTTGGCGATAATCTTGGCCTACATTCAATTCTAGGATATACTGAAAGTTTTATGGCCAATTTTCCTTGCAGATTCTGTAAATGTAGTAAACTCGAATGCAACTACTCTGTAAAGCAAGATTACAATAAATTAAGAAACAAAGAAAATTATTATCGAGATTTATCTATTGATAATTTGTCGTTGACAGGTATTAATGAGGCATGTGTTTGGAATGAAATTGATGGCTTTCATGCAACTGATAATTATTCTGTTGATATAATGCAGTGTTTCCCAACCTTTTTTTACTCAACGCCCCTTTTAGATTTTAAAAATTTCACACCGCCCCCCCCCCCAATAATTTTTTTAAAATGATAAAGTTTTAGTTTTTAATAAGCTATTTAATTTAAAACAAAATATCATAACATTTTAACGCTACAATTTAGTTAATTTAAATTTAAATACCTACTAATAATTAATAATTATATAATTTGATTTCAAATTCGCTACTTATTTGATTAATGACTGCCCTGAGGTTGATGTTTTCCTGCTAACGAAATGATATCTGGCTCAATAGATGTCAGCATTAGTCTTAAATCTCCTCTTTCACATATTTCTAATTTATTTCTTGATTTGGTCAAAAGTTGTTGAACCGCACTAAAGCCTTTTTCGACCAGGTATGTCGACGGAAAAGCCATAATTAGTAATTCTACTTCTTTCCAAATTTGAGGGTACATAGTTTTTTGTTTGAGCCAAAACAACTCGTATCCTTTATGTTTAAAATCGATTTTAGCTTCTTCATTGTGCTTCACTTCGAGTAGTTCTTCTTGAATTAATGGTTGGACATTTTGTATATCTGCTAAAAATGGATTCAATACCCATTCTGGTATAATCAGATCGTTGATATCCTTAAATCTAGTACTCATATCATCTTTAAGGGATTCAAGGTGTGCACAGTATATTTCTAAGTCAGAATCTAAAATTTGTTGTGATCTTGATAAGTTAGAAAAATTATTGAATTCACGACGACTAATCTTTTCTTTAAAAAAACTTAATTTTGAAATAAATGCACTAATTATGGACTTCGATTTGATAAAATTAATTTTATCACCTTGCAAATTTTTATTAACTTCATTAAGTTTTTCAAAAATATCTGCTAGGTATGCGATATTGGTCTTTCTTTTATGTAATTCATCGTAAAGTTGTTTATCAAGTGGCTGCAGAAATTCTAGTATAGTGTGAAATAAATTATAAAAGCGTGTCAAACAATTTCCTTTTGATAGCCACCTAACTTCGGTGTGTAGAATAAGGCGTTCAAAGTCTTCATCATTTTCGTGGCATAATTGTCGAAACAAACGGTCATTCAATGATTTAGCTTTGATTTTATTAACAGCATTTATGACAAACCGCATGGTATCAAACAATTCATTACTTAAATTTTTAGCTATTAAATGCTGACGATGAATGACACAATGAACTGTTAAAATCCCAGGGACTGCATTTTTTAAATGAGCAATAAAACCACGTTGACGTCCAATCATTGCAGGCGCTCCATCAGTGGCACAAGCTATACAATTTGTAATAGGAATACCCTTTTCTATAAAAAAATTATTTACTACATTAAATATGGTTAATCCTTTAGTATCCGTGATTAATGATTTTGCAAATAGTAGTTCTTCCGTTATTTTTTCGTCGATGTTTACATATCGCACGTACGCAAGTAACAGGGCTTCGTTATCTCGTAAAGTGGATTCATCAAGTTGTAGTGAAAATTTTGTATTTCTTAAAATATCACACAGTTTTATTTCAACATCGTACGCCATTTCATCTATTCGCCTGGACACAGTATTATTACTGAGAGCAATAGATGAAGTTATGTCGGTTACATTTAAATTTGTCATTGATTTTAATATTGCTTCTACAGCAGGTAAAATAAGTGTTTCGCCGATAGTGTGTGGTTTTCCACACTTAAAAGAGACACTTTGTAGGATGCAAGGAGACCTTTATCATTATTTAGATGTGTTTTATTAAAAAGTCCACTTATAGTTTTTTGTTTTTCAAATTTATTCTTTAGGTCACTAAAGTATAAAATATTTTTGTTACTTTTATCTGAATGTTTTTTCATAAGATGCTCTTTCATTCTTGAAGGTTTCATACCTTCATTACTGAATGTTTTTTCACAAATGAGACACAAGGGTAGTTTTTCATTTGTCGGAGATACAATAAAACCAAATTTCAAATATTCAATGGAATATTTTCTACATTTTTTGTTCTCGGACATTTTATAATATTTACGAATATAACTTCTACGTACACGCACAATAATAACGTCAAATACCTGCCAAGTACCAAATACGACTACACAGTACACAGTACACATAACATTGTCGGAATCGGCTATTGATTAACCGCTAATCGGAATCTATACGATAATTCCGATAAGACAATAATAACGTCAAGTACCTGCTTAGTACCTAGAATCTATAGTCCGATAAGATAATTATTTTGATATTATTTAAGTGTCTATAAATATTATACCTACATAATTCTGTGGATTACATTAGGTATTTTATTCTACGCAGTCATACATTTTATTACAATCAGTTATTAACAAAAAAAATTTAAATGATAGATAGAGCGCCCCCTTTAGCGCCCCCCTCATAAAAACGCCCCCTTCAAAATAAAAAATGCCCACAAGGGGGCGGTAGCGCCCACGTTGGGAATCACTGATATAATGCACGATATACTAGAAGGGGTGTGTTCATATGATATTTCTGAAATATTGTTTGTGTTTATTATAAATTTAAAGTATTTTTAGCTGAGTACGTTAAATAGTCGAATTCAGTATTTTGACTATGGTACAATTGAAGGACAAAACAGACCACAATATATTACTAGTGATCATTTAAAAAAAAAAAAAACTTAAAATGTCTGCAAGCGAAATGCTTTGTTTTTGTCGTTATTTAGGAATTATGATTGGTGACTTAATTCCTAAAAATTCTGAAGTATGGCTGTTATATATATTATTAAAAAAAATAATTGATATTGTCACTTCTAAAGCTGTTCAAGTTGAATGTGCAATTCTTTTAGAAACTTTAATTACAGAACATCACCAATTATATTTAAAACTATTTCATACTAACTTAAAGCCTAAACATCATCATCTACTACACTACCCTTATATAATGAAAAGAGTTGGCCCATTATCGCATTTATGGTCAATGCGATATGAATCCAAACACAGAGAATCTAAATTAACTGCTAACTCAATATTGAGCAGAAAAAATATATGTTATACATCGAGTGCTAAACATCAACTTAGACTAGAATATCGTTTGCTTTCTAAGTCAAATAAATTATTTTCTACATTAGAAACAGGAAAAATCATAGAAATATCCACTAGTACACTTAATTATATTTAAACTAATATTAATAATCCAAATATAGATTTAAGTTCAGCAAAATTTGTGTCTTAGGTAAATATAAAGGGTACCCGGTTTACAACAAAAAATATGACTGTATTAATAAATATAGAAGATATGCCCAAGTTTATTAAAAGTATATATATATTTTTTAAACTTGGATGTGATATTCCATACCTAGTAGGTACAAATTTTGAAATTATAAATCATGATGAACATTTACAGGCATATGTAGTTCAATGTTGTCTTGGTATTACTTGTATTTCTTTTGATGAACTACCAACTGATAACAGTTGTGTTCTTCATTCTAAGACTAACGACTGTAAATATATTGCATGTAATTTTTAAATATAAAAATATTTTTTCTACTGAAAATAAACTTTACTGTTAATGATATTATGTATAATTGAGTTTTGTTCAATAAAATTTTAATGAATAGTATTTCGTGTTTATAATGTATTAATTTACCTTACTAATAATATATTAAGTAAATGGGTTTCATATAATCAGTGTGATTACAAGGGCGCCTACCAATGTTTTTATAGGGTATATTTATTATTTAAAAGCTATTGTTTTTCAATTATAAAACTTAAAATAACCCGCCCTCTTCTTCAAACCTTTACACATATTTTAACATTAATTACTAAATAAAATTTTTTCTAGTTCCATAAGTACATAGGTTGTCAGTACCTGGGCAAATATTACCTACATTTCATAGTCAACTTCATGCTAACATACCTATAACCATAATTAGTAGGTAACAAATATTAAACCCAACAATTTAAAATTTCTAGGGGGGCTAAATTTTTGTCTGGGTAGAGGGGTAAGCTTCCCTTATTCTCCCCTTATTTCACCACATGGAACAATAAGCTAGTTTGGTGTAACGTGCATGTATTGTTAAAATAACCATATTTTCCAAATAATTTTTGGTCTTCCAACAAGAAAATATGTCGGAGTAAACAAGTCATTGTTGCCGCACGTAATAAAAAAAAAAAATTGATTAGGTTATCTCAACAAATTTGTATTGTTAATACAACAAAAAATACTGGCGGCATAACAATAAATTCATGTTGCTGCATGTAATAAAAAAAAATGTTGTTAGGTTATCTCAACAAATTTGTACTGTTGATGTGACAAATCAGAGTGGCGGATTAACAATAAATAAATGTTACTGCAAATAAGAAGTCTTGTGTCTTATGAATATAGCGCACATATTACCTCAACAAAATTGTTTTAACATTATGAAATAAGTACTCATAACTTAATAATTAAATTGTCCCTATAGTTACAATGGAATATTGTTCGGCTAACTATTTAAATGGCTGTAGTAACTTAGTATTTTTTTTCGTGTGTCCGGCACAAAGCTAAGTGTCCCGAGCCCGTAATGGCTGATCTACCATCGTTCCGAGTTAAGCCACACCGTCCATTCAGTAATGTTGGAATGGATTATGGGGGACCCTTTGCAGTGAAAGAGAGCAAGCGTCGAAACGCCAAGAGTTATAAGGCATATCTTGCGTTCTTCATATGCTTATCAACAAAGGCGGTCTATTTGGAAGCAGTTACAGATCTTTCCACTGAGGCTTTTTTAGCTGCTCTAGATCGCTTCGTGGCCAGACGAGGAATTCCAGCGACCATACGATCAGGCTGTGGCACTAACTATGTTGGTGCAGCTCGGATACTGAACAATTTATTTAAGGACGCCACTGTACAAGACGTTTTACACGCCCGTATCCCCCGTCAATGGATATTTAATCCACCTGCTGCCCCTCATTTCGGGGGAATATGGGAAGCAGCAATAAAAAGTGCGAAGCTGCATATGATAAAGGTAACCGGACCTCAGATTTACACATTGGAAGAATTTATGACATTGATCACCAAGGTTGAAGGAGTGTTAAACTCGCGACTAGTGATGGGCACTATCGAATAATGACCATCGAATAATTCGATAGTTTATTCGATACTGTTATTCAAATATTCTTAACGATTATTCGAATAATTCGATGTTATTTAAATAATTCAATATTATTCGAATAATTCGATATTATTTAAATTAAATTATTCAATATTATTCGAATAATTTGATATTATTTAAATAATTCGATAATTCAATATTAATCATAATGTTTATTAGGTATCTATGATATTAATAGAAAATATGTCCGCCAAAATTTAAATGATTGATATGAAATATTGAAATGTGTTGGGAAAATAAAAAAATAGATACGTATTAGACACGTATTAGACACGTTTGTTACTCTATTTATATTTACCATATTTATATAATAAATTAATTGCGTTTAAATCAATTTTTCCCAATGATAACTGACAACTTATTTTGAATGTTCACATGTTATTCGACTTTAACTTATCCTACAATTCAACATAAGACTTTTGACATCAGGAGGTATGACAATCTGCACTGTCGGATATCGATTTACATTATGTGACGACTGATAGCTAGATACTCAACTACCAATTGTTCGTATTTATTTATTTTTTGCATACAAAAAACCACTGGGAAAGCGACGGGATAAACTTTTACACCGGAAGATAACTATTAGATTTTCAGACGTGGCAATCGGCTTATTCATATGTTTTATTGACCAATTTACAGCATCTACACCCAAACCTCACCAACTAAATCAAACGATTTTCACTCGACCAACTCGAAGGCGTCGGAGGCAGCTTTCAAAAACTTGCAATCGAGTTTCCGCCAGCCCATAGTTATTTAAATAATTCGATAATTCAATATTAATATAAAATATGTCCAACAAAATGTAAATGCTTAATATGATGTGATGATGTGTTAAGAATATGAAAAATAGATACGTATTAGAAACGTTTGTTACTCTGTTTATTTAACCATATTTTTTATTTATATAATAAACTTATACTAGCAAATTTCAAAAGGTTTTTGATTTATATTTAAAATAAAAATGGTAACATGTAGCGTATCTTCCCAGTATTTAAAATTCAGATTGAACAACTTGTAAATATTATAAGCAATATAAACGTGTTTGGTGTTTGTGTTTGATTTTAAATAAATCATATTATTAAACTATTATTAGACTTATTTATTATATTATTAGTGTTGAAACTTGATATACTATTTTTATACCACCAATATAATTTATTCATGTTGTTTTATTGATTACCATCTTATTAAAGTTATTCCGTATTTGGTATTTATAGTGTGCACTTGATTTTTTGATTTTTTACGGTCATTGGATGTTTTTGTTCTATTATTTTTTCAAAATTGTTTTGGTGAGTTTAATAATTGCACATAATGCAAAAAAGAAATAGTTCTGAGGTTTGGAAATATTTTATAAAAAACCATAATATCCCAGATGAGGCACAATGTAAAATATGTAAACATTCTTACAAACGTGCCAATGGGACTTAAAATCTTATGGAACATTTAAAAAGAAAACACATGACAATTTTACAGCGTGACAAAATAATTGCCCTAAATGAGCGAAATGGTGAAATAAATCAACCTGATACACCAGGTAAGTGAATATTTTAGTTAGAGATGTGAATTTAATGCGCTAATAAAACCTTAAAACTTTTTTAAAAATCCAATATAAAATGCCAAAAATTATAGTATTAAATGCATTAAAATGGTTTTTAATTTAATTTTTATATTAATATTGATATAAAATATTATTACACATTAGTACATTATAATATGCATAAAAATGTAAAAAAAAAATGACCTTTCCTATAAACTTACAGCCCTAATTATAGAATCTAATAATTATTTATATCAAGTATCTTAGTAAGTAAATTTTATAGTAATTTATAATTGGTATTTATTATTTATCAACATTTATTTTATTCTTATTTTTATAGCTTTACTTTCTAGACCATCAACATCTACGTTTGTTGAGGTTGAAAGGGATAATTTTCAAATAGTTGAACCTGAAACATCCTTACAAATACAGCCTATGCTAAGGCAAAAACAAATGGTTTTATCTAACAGGTAAATTACATATTTTTCAAAGCTAACTTATACATATTTATTATTTCTATTACTTGTATACATTTTAATATTTAAGATGGGTGGAAAAGTTTAAAAAAAATAATTTGAGATAATTAAGATATACATCAATATTTAGAATGTTAAGATATAAGTTAACTTACAGTTATCAAGTAGTGTAACTTACTCAGAAAAAGTTAAAATTAATTTAATTAAATGGTTTTTAATTATTACCTAGGTCACACATAGTGTTTTGTGTAAAATTTTAATTTTAATAAATGATAATTAAATTTTTTTTTTTATTATCCACCCATTCCTTCTTACTGCACATTACTTTGTCTTACATAAATTTAATTTAAATGTATAGATTTCTTGCACCTTCAGATCAACAAGTTTCAGAGTTTTATAAAGCAATAGTCAAGATGATTGCTGAAGATCTACAACCAGTATCAATTGTTGAAAACTCTGGTTTTAGACATTTAGTTAAACTTTTGGATTCTAGGTAGTTAATTGTTTTATATATTTTCTTTCAAAAGTTTGTCTATATTTAATCTTAGTGTAATTTAATATAAGTCTTTATTTTAGATACCAAATACCTAGTAGAAGAGCTCTTGGTAGAAGTATTATACCAAATATATATGCTGAGGTTAAAAATAAAATACAAGTTCAACTGAATGATGCTAAATACATATCAGTAACCACCGACATCTGGACATCAATCAATACTGATTCATTTATTACAATTACAGTACATTTTTTTTCCAAGCTTGATAATAATCTAAAAACCTTTGTCCTTTGTACAAAAAAGTTAACTGAAAGCCATACTGCAGTTTATCTGTCTGAAATCATAACTACAGAATTAAATAAATTTGATATTTTTCATAAAGTTGTGGCTATAGTGACCGATGGAGGGAGAAATATAAATGCTGCAGTTAGGCTTATGAACATCCAACATATTCCCTGTACAGCACATAAATTAAATTTAGTTGTGAGAAATGCTCTAAGTTTAACAGATAATGATATAAATGTAAATGGAAATATTGAAAATAATGATGATGGCAGTTCTGATAGTCGACTAAAAGAAATTTTGAAAAAGTGTCGTAATATAGTTGGATTTTTTAAACGCAGCGAAAAAGGCAATAGAAAATTAGTTGAAAAGCAACAACAAATGGGTCTACAAAATATTTTGAAACTTAAACAAGATGTATGTACGAGGTGGAACAGTACACTAGTGATGATGGAAAGGTTAGTACAATTAAAAGAACCTATTACAATTGTAATAATGACGTTAAAAGAAGCACCACCAAATCTATCACCTGATGAATGGGATGTAGTGGAGGATTGCATTCCATTGCTAAAACCATTTCACAGCATTACTGTGGAACTATCAGCTGAAGAATATCCGACGATTTCCAAAGTTATACCACTTATCCGAGGTAATATTTCTAATAAATAAAATATTTTTTTGTAAATTTGTTTTTGAAGTACAGTTATTTTATAGGATTACAGATTGCATTAACTAATAAAGATCCCTCAACAATAATTGGAATATTATTAAAATCTAATCTCCACGAAAATATTAGATCACGTTTTCAAGGAATAGAAAAACAATCATTGATTCCTCATTTCGGTCGAGCAACATTACTTGACCCTAGATGTAAAAAAGTGGCATTTAAAAATGAACAAAATGCTTCTGATGCTGAAGCATCAATAACAGCAGAAGTAGCCAGTCTATTAAACACCCCAATTCCTGGTAATAAATTAAACTTAATAAAATAAATAATTCTAATTCTAATTAATAATAATTCAATTTTTACCTGTAAAAATGTTTTAATATAGAACCAGAAGTTGTTCATCCTGTACAAACAGAAACAGAAGACCTTTGGGGATTTTTAACAACAAAGGTGAATGATATGCAAAGTCAATCAACAACAACAAGTAGTGCAATGGTTTTAGTTAAACAATATTTAGGTATGCCATATCAAGATCTTTCTTGCAAACTTGCAGAATATTGGGAAAAGCACAAGACACTGTTGTATCCATTAAATGAAGTGGCATTAAAATATGCATCAATACCTGCTACATCAGTACCTTCAGAACGTATATTTTTCAAGACCGGTCAAATTATGTCAGCTAGACGCAACAGATTGTTGCCCGAAAATCTGGATACACTTGTTTTTCTTAATAAAAATATGTAAAATCACTAAAAACATAGTTATGTCGACCTATTATTAGTTTAAACATTATTAAAAAGAAAAGAAAAGTTTGTTAATTTTAAATAATATACAATGTACTTGAAAATTATAAGAAGTTTTGTATTATTCGGTAGGTAGTGCAGATTATTCGAAAAATTATTCGGTAGTACAGGTTATTCGAATAATGAATAATATTATTCGATAGTGCAGATTATTTGAAAAATTATTCGGTAGTGCAGATTATTTGAAAAATTATTCGGTATTACAGGTTATTCGAATAATTATTCGATAGTGCTGATTATTTAAATAATTTTTTAAAAAAATAATGTTATTCAGTCCTGGATTTATTATTCGAATGATTATTCGATAGTTTATACGAATAATCGTACAATAATCGATAGTACAAATTATTCGTTACCGCCCATCACTACTCGCGACCATTAGTGGCTGCGTCCAGTGACCCAAACGATTTGTGCGACTCCTGGTCATTTTTTAATTGGTCAACCGATCATGGAAATTACCGACGTACCCCAAAATCGTCTTCGAAGATGGCTATTGGTCAAACAGGCTACTCAATCATTTTAGACTCGATGGAATCGCGAGTACCTTCATACATTACAAAGCCGACAAAAATGGTACTCCCAATGCGCCAATTTGAACGTTGGAGACATGGTGATTATAAATTCTCCAACTCGCCCTCCTCTAGCTTGGCAATTAGGTCGAATGATCGAAGTTCATCCTGGACCAGACAAGGTAGTGCGAGTAGTCACAGTAAGAACGGCAGAGGGACTATTCAAGAGGCCAGTAGTAAAGGTTGTCAAGCTACCTATCTCCGAAGATGAAACCGATCCTAACTGAAGATTCCTTCATTTTTTTTTTTTTTGTTGTTGTATATAAATTTACCCCAGTAGGTGTAAAATGGGGCTTCTGGAACCTAAGCAGCCCTCTAAGCAGCCGCCGCCGATTTTGTCTAAGCAGCCGCCGCCGCCGCCCCCCGCCGCCGCAACCGTCCCCGCCCCGCCGCCGTCCCCCTCCCCACCTCCACCACCGCCGCTGCCGCCGTCCCCGCCTCCGCCACTTCCATCGCCATGGTTATCATATTAT
>NC_065532.1:21541304-21593282 GCF_020184175.1 Aphis gossypii | reverse complement strand
ACACTCATCACAAACAAAAGACTATAATATTGAATTTGTATTAGAATTAGATAAATTAATGAACACAAGTGTTTTATTATATAAAAAAAGTTTATTTATTAAGCACAAAAAATATACACACATAATAATATATTTATTTAGTTATTTTTTTGTACAAACATAAGTTATATTCATATTCAATAACACAAAAATATTTAATATTGTAATTCAATTCAATTAATTTATGACTATAAACATTTAATAAAATCACATACAAAAATATGCATACATAATAATATAGGTATTTATTTAGTTATTTTTTTGTACAAACATAAGTTATATTCATATTCAATAACACAAAAATATTTAATATTGTAATAAATTCAAATTAATTTATGACTATAAACCTTAATAAAATCACATACAAAAATATACATACATAATAAAATATTTAATATTGTAATTCAATTCAAATTAATTATGACTATAAACCTTTAATAAAATCACATACAAAAATATACATACATAATAATATATTTATTTAGTTATTTTTTTGTACAAACATAAGTTATATTCATATTCAATAACACAAAAATATTTAATATTGTAATTCAATTCAAATTAATTTATGACTATAAACCTTTAATAAAATCACATACAAAAATATACATACATAATAAAATATTTAATATTGTAATTCAATTCAAATTAATTATGACTATAAACCTTTAATAAAATCACATACAAAAATATACATACATAATAATATATTTATTTAGTTATTTTTTTGTACAAACATAAGTTATATTCATATTCAATAACACAAAAATATTTAATATTGTAATTCAATTCAAATTAATTTATGACTATAAACCTTTAATAAAATCACATACAAAAATATACATACATAATAAAATATTTAATATTGTAATTCAATTCAAATTAATTTATGACTATAAACCTTTAATAAAATCACATACAAAAATATACATACATAATAATATATTTATTTAGTTATTTTTTTGTACAAACATAAGTTATATTCATATTCAATAACACAAAAATATTTAATATTGTAATTCAATTCAAATTAATTTATGACTATAAACCTTTAATAAAATCACATACAAAAATATACATATATTTAGTTATTTTATACCTCTGGCTTTGAATTTTCCATTATTATTAAAAATTATTTAAAAACTATTAATTATAAAGAGGACAAATTTTAATTTTTAATTATCAATTACTTATCAATGCTATTTACTATCAAGATGAACGTTATCACGCTGCTACTATCATATCGATGTGGTCGGCATATCTAGGAGCCGCCGTGACACGATTTAAAATTTCGCATCCGGTCTCGGTAAAAAGGCGCGAAATCAAATATTGTATTTTCCATTTTTCCATTACTCTACATTATGAATTATAATCACTATAAAATATATGCAGCAGTAATAATAATAGTATAATATATTTATAGAAAATGTTCAACTCAATACAATATATTATTATAATACAATAAGAATTCCCGCTAAATAGTATTTCAAATTGTGGGACCGGCTGACGTCATTTTTCAAGTGATAACAATGAATGCGCGTAACAACTGAATATCGTCAGAGTTGCTGTCATACCATGTTATTTAGCCATGCTCAATGCTATTAATGCAGAGAACAGAGAACGATGTTCATGTACATCACTATTCACTTTCAAATTTCAAATACTATTAAATTAATTAACTTTTACACTTGTTTTGTTGTATTATCACACCTATAGTTAATTATTCAAGTCATTTGTACCAAGTAAATTAAATTTACAAAATACCCACCACATTTGACGAACACTAAGAGTCCAATATGTAAAATATGCTTCTCATATTGGTTTGATGGTTTAAATAATGTTGGTTAACATTAACCAAGTTAGATTGGACGATTTCTACATGGCCCAGAAAATTTATAATTAATTTTGCCTACATTGCTCATCATAATTGGACGGTACCATAATTCCCGGCAAAAAATTAACATTGTCAGATAGTCTACTTAGCCCTAAGTTAAAAATTATTATTACAAATGAACATTGTACACTTGATATTAATGACATTTTCTTAAAAGTTACAGATAATTATAAAATAAAAATAAATAATAGTTGTAAGAATGAACATAAAAATTCATTGCACTACAAAATATTGGTTTAGTAAATAATAAAAGAAAATTGATAAGATGTCTCAAAATTATAGAAAAATTAATTTTTTTTATTATTATTATTTATTATTTTTTTCTCTTAAATTACAAAATATTACAAGACACACTAAAAAAAAACTAAATATTCTCAAATATTTAAATAATTTTTTTATATATATAAATATAAATTGTGTCTAACACTATTGTATCAAAAATCATGACGGAAGTATCAAATTATTAAAGTAAAACTGTCAAAAGGATTAAAAATACACAACATTTTCTTTTCACTTTGCTATAAACAATTTATTTTAAATTATTTATTAAATAACTATAAATATAGTAAGTATAAACTATAAATATAATTGCAACTTAACAAACTTAATAACTACTGAACAATCTTAAAAACTAATTAACTTGTCACTAACATACTTTTTATATTTACAATAGGATACAAAAATGAATACCAGTAATTCAGAGATCACTAATTGTCCACAAAAAATACCGCTTTAATAATATCTTCCCTTTCTATCCTGCCTCTAATAGTTATAAGTTATTGTTATACATTTATACTTGGCAGTAACGAGAATCTCATGGGCACACAATAAAACTACTGTTGTTCACGTAATGTTAAAACAAAATAACTTTCAGTCGTTTGTGTTGCATTTCATCATTGTCATCTTAAAATATATTATGTAGTATTATATTTACAAAATTATTTAATCATATTGAACTTTAAAATTAAATAACATACAATTTTATGATTTTATTTGGGTAATTCATGTATTAAGTTTGCTTTAGATTAATATTTTAGAAATCAAATCAAATCAATTTAGAAAAAATGCTAACCTTAATAATAATAAAAAAAGGTTAACTGTAATAAATAGATATTTTCATATTTAGTTAAAACTGATTTTAACTGTACCAATAACAATGGTAGATTATTAGACTGAAAGATACAGACTTCTAAAATTTTTAAACAAGTATATAATAACTCTAAAGTAGAAAATATTTCGTTTTTATATTATACATCCAATACATATTTTAGTAACACATAATAGAAATCAAGTTTATATTTATTTAATTGTATCATACTTTTGATAGAGTGTCAAATATTATCATTGCAAGTTTAAATATTTCAAAATTAAATTTTAATTTAAAAAATATTCAGTAGACAATAAGTTATTTGCTGTACAATAAAATATTGAATAATTTAAAATTTTTATAAATAACACATTAAATAAATATTGTACAATTGATAAAACTCAACACTGACAAAATAAAAATCACTTTATAGAGTTACTATTACTTTGTTTTTTTATTTTTATTACGTTTACAGTAAACTGATGAATATACAATATGTTACCCATCATAATTAGTATTCTTGCCGTCTGTTATTTTTGCAAATAGTGAGTATATTAATATTAAGTTTGACTATATACTATACATTTAAGAATGTCAATGTACTTTTAGTCGATATTAATTTTTTTATTATTTATCTATAATATTCTTGGCATTAATAATATATGTTAACAATGATAAAATATATATAATATATGTATATATACATTGATATATAAGACCTAAATTCTTTCGAGCACTATTGAGCAAAAATCATTAAGACTTTTGGATTAAGTACGTAAAGGTGCCTGAACAATGGATATTAATTTTTTTTTTTAAATAATTTTTTATCACAGTTAAACAGCCTTTTTTTGTCATTAAGGGTCGCCACAATTTGCATAACTACCTACTAATAAGTGTTTATGAATTATCAATAAATAACAATTTTGAACACAGAGGGCGAAACATTTTGCAAGTATAAATATAAATATATTTTTTTTATAGACCAAGATAGTTGCCATTTTCTGGATTATGAGGAGGGGGAATTAAGTTAAATAATACTATAAAAAATCAAAAAAATGTAGGAGCTGGCCAGTCTTGTCGGAGCTATTAATCTTTGATCATATAAAAAAGCGGCAATTCTTTGTTTTTATTTTTAAATGGCCATGGACCTCATGTCCGAACATATTCCTTCTACCTGAGGGGGGCCCATATCAACACTGGTTAGCTGGTCTGTACGACAATCTTCACTGCTTGAAACTTCAGGATTATCACCTTGGTCAGATGTATATCGATTGATTCTATTTCCCTTGTAAGACTAAAAATAATAAAATAAACAATGAGGTTAATTAAAAATAGATTATTCAATTAACACCACGATTGTCTTTCTTACATTATAGTTTTTCTTGTTGTTTTGGTAGTTGTTGCCACCACCATACCTCGCTCCTCTGTTGTTGAACATCTGATGGCCATTAGAGGGACGTACATTTCCCTGATTGTGATAAGGATAATTTGGATTTAACATCACCTGAGGAACAGCAGGATAGTGCATTTTAGGAAATCGGTGACGGAAATTTGTATTAGGAACAAAAAATGGGCTAGTAAAAGATGAATTGACCATAGGACCGGTAGTATTAGTATGCCTGGGATGAGGTATAGTAGTTGGCCCTGTTTTATAAAATGTACGAGCCTCTAGATACTTTTTAGGTCCATTTTTCATATAATCATTATTATTCTTAATAGATAAATTATTGTTGTTGCTCTGATATTGATTAGCGTCACCACGTTGCTTCGCACAGTCCTTTTGCTCTGGACGTGTATTTATAGAAGGTGGGGGATGTCTAATATTATACTGGATTTGAGTCATAAGTAATTGATTAGGCGATTGGTCAGATTTTTCAGGATCCGGTGGTGAAGACGATGTGGTGGGCGGCTTAGAAACAATTGGTTGAGAGACTGTTTGTGGTGGAGGCTCTGCTAAACTTATGACTGGAGTTAGGCATAACTGCTGAGGTTCAGATGTATATGTCTGAGGTTTTTCCTCATCATTTCTAACTACTGACATCAATGATACAAACTGATTCGTGGTAATTACTTGCGCTTGTCCTACCTAAAGCCACAGATTCAATATTTCAACATCACGTACATTTTATAAAAAGCTGAGCGAGAAATAAAAAACCTAATTCTCCTAATAATCTTCATTCAACATACATAAAATATAGTAAAATTTACCAAATTTTTCTTTATCAAAATAAAGAAACGATTGAATATAAAAATTTTTGAAAAAATAGAATAATATGTGATTAATTGCATTTAAGTTAAAAACAAAATATATATTATTTTGATTTAAGATAAAAGGGTACTTCTGTGTTATCTCGACTACCTTGGGTACACACTACACAACTGTGTCATTCAACTACCAAAATATTTCTTAGACTACTTATTATGATCATCCGTATTATCTCAACTACCACAATTTATTAAAGAACAAACAAGTATATATTTGTTTGTTGACATTTAATTAAAATTTTAAAATTTCAAGCAAAGTTAAATAATTAGTATTTTTAGTTCTTGAATAAGTTGGACAGCTTCCTTTTCTGAGGATAGTAAATTAAAACAAAAAAAATTCATGTTGGCTAGACATAGCTTCTCCATAGGTTAGATATAACCTACTACCATAAACAACAGGATGACAGTTGACTGATTGATAAAATACAAACAGGAATAAAATAGGTTAATGATCTGATGTCAAGATACTTGGATAGTAAATTATACATTGAAAACAATTTATGTTGATACAGATTACCAAGTGGGAATGTACATTTATAAATAGATTCCTATACGGAGGTAGTTGAGATGACACGGAAGGAAATACCATTATTTATTTTTATCATAGATTAAATATTAAATCTATTTAATCTATGTTTAAATATAGCAAGCGTGTTAGCAAATAAAAGCACTTAAAGTCCTTACATACTGGGCGAATAGTTTACCGCACGGGCGCGATTTTAAATCACCTTGAATTTTATTTCAAACACAAAGCTTCCACACAATACAATTTTACGCGGTTAAAAATCACGCCTAACCATAATGTTGTTGGGCGAAACACGCGCGAACATACACCCAGTGTGAATAGACCCATTCAAAACATGTTTAATTTAAGCAGTTTTGGACGAATGTTTGCCTAAAATTAAACAAGCTCGAACAGTCACGGACGATAGCAGATTTTATCCGCTTGATTAAGTGCGAATGGTCTAATTTAATAAAAGCTGTTTAATTTTTAAGTGAACGTTTGTGGAAATTTAAAATCACGTACGTACGCAAACTATTTGCCTAGTGTGTAAGGACCTTTAAGCAGATTTTTTTTATAACAAACATGTCTAAAGTAGCAGTTCCTAAACAGTAAGCACTCTTAAGCACTTCTTAAAGGCACCATGGTCTCGTAATAAATAATTTAAAATTTATAGAATTTCTTTTTGTTCTGTCTTTCAAGGTATTCACAGCAGGGCACTGCAAAAAGAAGTTTAGAAACCACTGGTCTAAAGTAAATAATTCATTAATCTCGGCTAAATTCAAAAATATTCGAGAAAACTATTTTAATTTTAAGTGATAATAAAATAAATCCTACATCAAAATATACAGTTAAAACTAAGAAGTTAAACTCGCTCAGCTTAAAAGTAAAACTTTTAGTATTAAATGATTCAATTACCGAAGTATCTGATGATGGTGGTCTAGGATTTGTGCACTGTTCAGTAAATACTGGTTGATGAACAACCTGAATATTTTCCATAACAGGATCATAATACGGATAACCACCATCAGAAGTTGCAACCATATAAGGCATATATGGTGACATAATTGGCATTGGATAGGCCATATCAGGAGCTGGTATCATACTTGACATTTGATTTCCCGAATAATAAGGAGTATCACATGGCACCGAAAAAAGAACCTTAGATCCTTGAGTACTGTTACAAACCTAAAATGATAAAAGATTAATGATATCAATAAAACCAAAAAATATATTAAAAAATATAATTTTTTTCACTCGATATTATAACTCACCGAGCTTACTGGTAAATTAGGATAAGCTTGTTGTACCAGCACTTGAGGTACTGGATTTGGATAGAATATAGGTTGACCACTATAACCTTGCATGCTAGTAGCATTTTGTGTTCCATAAGGAGCTAAATACAATTATAAGATAACTGGTAGTTGAATATAATCATAGTTGTCTTTAATTAATTACCTGCATATACATTAGGAAGGGATTCTGTTGAAGAGGAGTTTGGTGGACCAGGTGGTTGAGGAGTCACTGGTGCATTTCCATTGATTGGCATATTAAAAAAAGCCATTCCATTTTGATAGGTGTACATAACTGGCGCTAACATTGGTTGAGCTGGAGTTGGTAATGGAGGAACTGAATATTGTTGAACTTGACTACTATAGGACATTAAGTGTGACTGCTGTTGAGGAGAGTTGTTGGAATCGTAATTACTTTTGTTATCCTATTAATAATAAAAAACAAGTAAACACCAAATTAATATAATATACTTACATAATCCATATTGAATATACTTAATTAATATTTAATATACATTAGTTATGTTCTATTATGTTCTAATTAGTACAGTACTACAGTGTACTCTAAATTATCTGCAGAATAGGGTGGCATGCACACAATAAGCGAATTCCACAGATAATCTATACAATTAAAATTCAAACAAAAATGTAATAATTACCTACATAAATGTTTTTTTTTAAAATTAAATCATGTAATTTTAAATAGTATTTTAAGAAAATTAAATTAGAGCACGTTTTATTTTCATTTAAACATTCATATATTATGAAAATATTTTATAATTTTTGTATACACATATGTAGATGATTTTGCGGAATACTATGAGTCTATGAATAATCCACAAAGCGGATAATCGAAAGTACACTATAGTATATTAAAGAAACCTACTATAAAATATTAAAAAAACTTTTAAGCAATTGGCCGATTATAGAAAATCTCTTTTAGTTTAATAATAAATATTACCCGCTGTAAAAAATTTAAATTTAACCAAAATACAATTTAATGTGTTATTATTTAATAAATAATTGTTTTTCAAATAATATGGAATATATTCATTTATAAAATCATATGATAAGTTATTAATACACATTAATGCATAATATATAAAATAACTATCAAATTACACTAATAAAAAGTATGAACATTAAAAATTAAAATTTGGCGTGAAAAATTCAACAACATATTTAGACCATGAACATAAGAATTAGATTGAGTACAACTACATTAATTATTCTTCCATATTAAGTTAGATACTTGATTTATTTCGTTTTGTTTTTTTTTAGTATACATGCTTGATAAGAATAAATTATGTACTTTCTTATCTAAAATATATTAAAACATAAAAACAATGTAAAACATACTTTCTCATAAGCAGGAGCTATGTTGATACGTTTGTCTTTAAATATCAAAACAGGGCCCTAAAAAAAGAAAATAAAGCTGTTAACAGTAATATAAAAACAGATTAATATTGAATTAGCATAAGAGCTAACCAAACAGATAAGTAAATGAAATACAGAAAAAGTATGTAGTACCAAATATTTCAAATATATTTGTCAAATTCATTCAAAAATTAACATAAACTTACAGCATCAATTATTTTTTTAACTTCTTCTTCAGAACCAAAAGTAATAAAACCAAATCCTTTAAGAGCTCCAGCTTTATCTTTGACAATCTTTACAACTTTAACCTCGCCATAAATTGAAAAGAAATTTCGCAGATCTTGTTCGGAAGTGCCATTCGATAAACCACCGACAAAAATTCGGTTAGGCACCATAGTTGATCCAACACGTTTATCCGCCACGTTGTGATTATTATATCTAAATGTTTGTTGTTGCAGAGTAGACAGTTCCAAGTGTTGATATCTCTCTTCAATGCTAGTATACGTTAGCTATGTAACATTATGAATTAGTTAATGAAACTATAGTTTAAATTTTAAAAATGTAAAAAAAAAAACTATAAATTTTGCTATTTTTGTAAATACCTTGCGGCCTCGTTTCATTTGTGACATATTAGTTGACAATAATGCAGGAAAGAAGGATGAGAAAATACAAAGGAAACCTATTTGAAGGAAAACGACAAAATTAGCAAATAAAATTAACACCTTAGATCTAAATTTTTAAAAAAACATGAAAGATTATGTTTTCTTTTTAATACTATTATCATAATATTAAGCAAAGTAACTATATATAGGTAGATTGACTTAAATATATTATATCGTAAATAAAAAAAAATTACTCAATTAATTTAAAAAAATATATGAGGAGTAGAAATACTAATAATGATTTAAGTGCTTAAACAATAAGTATATAATTTCATAGTTTTGTAAATTATCATTATTCATGACATACAACAAAGTTAACTTCTAGAATGGTTTTACATTTTCTTAGAAAAATTACTAAAATCCTAAAAAAAAAAATGTCTAGAATACAAAAAAACAGATTCTCAACTTTTTAATACTCTAGGTGGGTAGTAAATAAATTGTTAACTAAAATCAATAAATCATTGTAGAAATAGTGATGAATGGCATTTCCACCAACAAATAAATAAAAACAAGTCAACAAAAACCATTACATACCTACCTATAAAAATATAGGAAACTAAGTAGTTAGGTTTTTCTTTTGAAATACCGTTGACGGTGGATATATTGACTACTGAGTGTCTGGGTCGCAGGTACAAACTAACCACTAGGATATGGTTTTGCTGCATGAACGTTAACGTCTAAGAAACTTCATTGCCCGTCGAGTACACGGACAAAATAAAAATTACACAACCGAACTTACCGAAGAGAAACGAGTTATTCGATTCGACGAACAACGTTAATACGAAGTTAAAGATAATACGAAATCGTTGTCCTGGAAAACTCGGTACGTACAACAATTATAAAACAATTAATTTTTTCTTAAACGATATCTCAAAATATAAACGAACGGATAGAAACGGAGAAAGAATTGAAAAAAAAGAGATAGATGTAAAATTGTTATTTTAACGCATAGACATTGCGACCGAATGGGTATTCCCCGATGTATGATAAGAAACAGTGCCCGGTGATGAGTTTTGGAAAAACACGATAAATGATCATCGCGCCATAAAACCAGTAACGACTAACGACCGGTTATTAAACCAAAGCATAGCTGATATTATTACGTCCTCACTTCTCGATAACGTCTCATCACCGCCATTCTAAATCTAATCACAAATTTACAAATCCAAAAATAACAGACAACAAATTTTATTATTATTAATTAACTACTTCTCTCGTTTACTCATAGGTTATCGATATACGGCTATACCCAAACGAGTCAATAAATCACATATTTTGAATAATTTTAAAACGGATTCGATTGTGTGGAGCGAATACTCTATAACACTAAATACTCACTTAATAACGTTATGTTTAGCGTGGAAAACTCTTACAAACGCTCTCTGGTTAGCTGTAGTGCGACTGGACTCCGGCAGTGTTCATAAAAAGCGATAGGCTACAACAACACACGGATGAAAAGTCAAAACAAATTATCAATAAAAAATGAGTGTCGATCCAGAGAGGATCGTCCCGCTTAAATAAACGTAATATATTACATCGTAATGGTCAGTCTTACCCTTGGTGTCGATCATCTTGTCACAGCTCGCAGCAGTCCGTCAATTAAAATTCTGCAAAGACGATGAAAACCGATAGCGATAATAGTGATAGTAAAAGAAGCTGATACACTCTGATCGTAGAGCGTGTGTTGTCGTCTGTTAGGCCCGAATTAGTAGTTAGGTCCAACTATGTCTGTCGGCGAAGGGGCTAAGCACAGTAAGCGGTTTGCTTGTGCGTGCACAATGCGACGCGAAACGATAGTCGAATATAGTAAATCGACAATATTGGTGGGTATGCCTAGTGTTCTCGGATATGTCCTATATATTGTGGTGAATACGGCGGCGAGCGTACACGACGAAATGATTTTGCGTGCGGATGTGAGTGTGTTAAAAAAAAATGTATAAATAAATATTGTGATCGGAAGAAAAAAAAACAACAAAAAAAAAAGCGTACGACTAACACAAACGGATTTAATTATAATCAGTGTAAGAATCAAGAATGAAGGAAAAAAGAAAAAAACACGTTCGGGAGTGAAGAAGAGTGTGGCACTGTGGCGTACTGGCGTAGTGGCGTGTGCGCGCGCGCGTGATGCCTGATGTAAGCGTGAGTGTGTGTGTGTGTGAAAAAACCAATATAAATAATAATAATAAATAAATATAAAAATAATAAAAGCAAAGAGTACACAAACACGACGCGCGCGATTAGGAACATATGCGCGGTCCCCGACCGGATACGGGATAATGTGTGTGGTGCACCGTGCACTGCACTGACTGTGCACTGGTGCAACGTGCGCCGGTGCGCGGCGGCAGCAGTTCGCTCGTCGGTGACAACACGGTCGGTACGAGCGCGTGGGGGGCGGGGCCAGCGGTAAAAGAGACTCGGGTGGTACGACGGCGGTCGGCGTGCGCGAATGCGTGACGTCATGTTGACTTTACACGGTTGCATTGTGTTTGGCGGGAGACAGGAAGTTCAAACCGCAGAAACGAGCGATTCGAACGGAAACGGCCTACGGGTGAGTCGAGGTCCTTTCACACTTCCGCCCAACACGTGATCCCAGGACCACCGAGAGCCGCCCAAACGGGACTTGGAGTAATCGCACATAGGCTTATTCAATAATCAATGAAAATACTATTTAGATCTTATACAGTTACATATTATTGTATACACTTATCAGACGTGTTTGTAAAATAGTTTTTTTTTTTTTATTTAAAAAACAACACGGCACAGGCAGCCGGTTTGTTTTCTGTGGATTTTTTTCATTTCGCATACTTTGTAAACGACAGTTGACTATGGAAATAGAAAGAAAACTATTACGTCATATTGATTGCGCTCGCCGCTCGTCGTCTAGTATATCACGACACTATATTTGTATATTTCAATATTAAATTGTATGCAAATCTACTAAGACACTTTTTTAAAACGATAACCCTCAAATTTCAAATTCTATTTTTTTCGTGACACTTAAAATGTCTTTTTAAATAGGTACATAATGTGTGTTATATTATACTTCTATATTACTACTTGTATTGGCGAAATGGCGATCATAAACTTGTGCATTTGTGCAGAACTGCAGAAGCTACCAGCGAGTAACATAATTATTTCTCAATAATAAAACTACTAGCCTGAAAATTATCTTCTTGTCGCGCGTTGTACCTATAATTTTATAAGACTATAAGTATAATATTGGTATTTTTTTTTTTAATTTATTATATATGTATATATTATACGATATACTATAAAATGATAATTAAAACTTTAAAGGCGTATAATATACAATTATACGTGTATTAACATTTAATTACTAGCATTTAGCAACAGTAGTTGGTACCCATTTTTTTTTTTTTTTTTTTTTTTTTTAGTAAGTACTAAGTAGAAACAATTAATTTCACACTTGACACTCTACCAATAATTATATTGTATCTACGTCGTCGGGGCTGGGGGGACGACATGTGCACACGTGTTAACTGCAAATATTTACACAACTATTATGAAAATATATGAACGAATGAACGATTGTTCCATGTTTGGCTCATCGACTGTATACGTCCATTAAGTGTCGTTAAGATAATATCTCTACACGCGTTATTCGTGAATTCCCACTGTACAGTACTACAAATATAACTATATAAGCCGTGTTCAATCGTTCAATGTAGGCACATATTATTTATACACGACAGTCACGACATAATATTGAACATTTGTATACGTATAATAGTATTAGGTGTTATAATATAGTATAATATAGATAGGTATCTGTTATCTGTACTTTTGTAAAAATTTTAGATTATGATCAATGATAAAATTATAAATATATTGAATTTACAATGGTGTTTATTCTTTTTTCTGTCTGTCATCTTTTTAGACTGTAAAAAATGCGTAAAAATATGTTATTTCAGTAAATTGCCAATTACTAAATTATGTTATGATACTAACGAGAACCTTTTTTTTTTATCTGATACCTATCTATTTTGTAGTATTAAATATTAATATAGTAATATATAGTATTCACTGTTATCAATTATTATTACTATTAGTTTTTTGATAGGTACTTCTAATGTCAATAGTTCTTCCTCCTATATTATGTTATTCATGTTAATTGTTTTAATTTAAACGATTCGTGGACAGATCCTCGTAATAGGTACATTTTCCTGTCACTGTTTCCCCGTCCAGTGACATAATATATATATTATAGTAACATATTATACATTTTCTTTCAATAGAAAAGGGGAAAATAGTTAACCGCTTAACAGCACAATAAGTGTTAGTGTATCTGGCCATTGGCTATTTTACCAAGTAAGTAATACCGTAATATAAAATATTATGCAGGTATACATTTTGGATTATTTTGGATCAAATGATTACTCATTGCATACGAAAAACGATTTTGATTGAAGACGGTCAATCAGTCTATATACTAAGTCATTAAGTATATTTTATGATATATTTATATTTTATAATTAGTAATACTATATGGTCGCAAATTAAATTAATTTTTATCGAAAACACTACAGAAACTACTATCAATTTTGCTCCCCAAGTATCAAATATATTTAATTAAGTCTAAAAAGAATGCTGAAGTTAAAAATCGAATTATTATTTCTTTACCAAAAAATCTTTACGTATACTTACGGAAAGAAAATTAAAATCATTATTATACCGGGAGGTCCCCGTTATGACCTCCCATTTAAAGTTCCGAGGGGTCCGGAATAATAAAGATACCGTCCGAGTGCGTCCCAAGTGAAAAAGTTCATATTTTGTCGTAGCCTAAGTGCGTCCCAGTTCATTTAGTTACGCAGAGTATACCCGCACGAGGAGATGAATAACTGGCTTACACGTCAAAAATATTTGATTTATTATAATTTTGGTTGAAATCTTAATGCAGCGATTTTCACATAATCGAATCTAGAAATTCATTCAGTTATATATTTTTGTATGTTATCTTCAATGAATTTAATTTTTAAATAAAATTAATTAATTAATACAAAATTCAAATATTAATATTTTAATAAAACTATTAGTTGCATACGTTATACACTATGCTAGTATGCTAGTAATTACCGACCCACCCCCCGTCCAACCTCTTGAGTAACTAGACTTGTCTAATTAATCAAGAACCATTAGGTTAGGTTAGGTTACCAAGTAATGTGCGTGGACCAAGTAATGTGTTTGGACCAAGTAATGTGCAAACAGTTCGATCTCCATGTTGCGATGCCATAAAAAAAAAAAAGGTTAGGTTACCATTAGGTTAGGTGACCTAACTTAGGTCTTCAATACCTTGACATGTGAAATTAGGAACAGTCCCCCATGTCACTTAAAAGGTAAAAGAGGATGTAAAACCGTTGATTTTTTTTTCTATTAGTTGCATACATATCAGTACATCACTACACATTATGATTATACATTTATACGCAGTGCAGATGCACGTATAGTTTTCAAAGACTAATGTAAAAATGTTAATTGGGATGTTGGGAATAGTAAATGTAGTTAATATAGGTACCGATATTGAATATAGTATATTATCATCGAAAATATTGCGGACGCACTTGAGATATACCTACCAAAACAATTAATGATGTTATTGGGAATGCACTTGGGCTATTAAAAAGGTATGATATATAATTAGCAGGACGCACTCAGGCGACGCCCATTATTTTAATACGTCTAAATTACTACGCTTAGAATCTAAAATAATAATAAATAGTTGTTATATTCCTGATAGATACAAAGTCACATAGGTCTTGTATAATAATATTTCAAAGTATAAGGTAGGTACATTTGAAAAACAAGTAAACCAAAAATTATTTTAATATTAGTCATGATATGAAAAGATTTGATGTCATCGTCAACATTTTCTAAATTAGTTTATTTCAATTTCATGTATATTTATACCTATTCAATTTTTTGAAAAACTTGATAATGAATGCATTCGTACATGTAGAAACTACGAGTAAATACTAATGAATAGTGAATAGAAATTAATTCTTTCTTTTTTTTACGACAAAGAATGTGAATTTCTCAGCATCGTCAGCATACATTTGTTTTTAAAATAAATGTTCTAAACACTGGTTAAATCTTCTCCCATGACCTCTTTTGTTTATTTAGTATATAGTAATCACTAATCAGTGATGTATTATTTAATTTCATAGTGAATTGCTATAGTTTGCTACAATATTATTATTTCAAATTTGTAACTACTATTATATGTTTTTATTTAAAAACAAAAAAACTATTTAAAACTTAATAATAATCAACAACTAAGATTTAAAATTGAAATATACAATATACTTGAACAAGAAATAATTTTTAATCTATACAGAAATAATAAAAATATAAATGTTCAAATATTTTAGACTCAATTGTCAATATACATTAGGTAAGTACGTAATTGATGAATAAAAAAATGTAACTGACTTATCCATTATATTATATTTTTTCTAGTGGGAAACCACTTATTTAGTAGTTGCACCGATGTCATAGGTATTGAATATTTTTTTAAAAATTCAATCATGGTTATCTAATAATATATGGATGCTAATATTAGTTACAAATTACCTGCAATACGGTAAGTATATATTAAATCATAGGCGTGTCCAGACTTTTGACGTAGAGGGTGCAACCTGATGCGTACCCAAGGGGCTAAGAGGCCTTAGCCCTTTTTTTTGAACAATTTTTCTTAATTCATGGTGCCACCTGAAATCGCAGAGGGTGAAGATGCATACCCTGCACCTCCCGTGAACACGCCTATGTACTAAATACTTACCTTTATTATAATAAATAACTGTGATTTTGTATACATATATAATATAACCTTTATTTATTATGGATATTTTATAGACTATATAAGATAAATATATTTATGGCTTTATAAGATTAAATATTCCGTACATTTAAGAAGTTAAAACTAAACTGTAGTATATAATTATAAAAAAATAAAAATATATTAATAAACAAATAGTTAGTGTTTTCACTGGATGGCTACTTCCTCCACGTTTTCATATAAAAGAATATGATATCACATATTCTTATTGTGCCCAAGAGTCAGAGCCGTTAAATGGGGGCAATTGCCCCCAGGCGCCTTTATTTGCGATTAATATACTATACTTATGGCCCAAAATTAAATTTTTCCCCGGGGCGCTGAATTACTTGACACGGTTCTGCCAAAAGTACAGCTAAATCTAGATTGTATTTTTCTCGTTAAAATAATAAAAAAAAAAACTAATAATATTAGTCAGAGGTGACTCAAATAATCTAGCTTTTAAACGTTTATAACATTAGTATTTATTTACAAATATTGTAGACTTCAGCAGCTTATATAGATCATTAGCTCCTCAATCACGTATCTATTTTTGGAATTTGGACTAAATATATTATATATATAATATATACATGTATTTTCAGTAAACGTTATCTTTTTTTCCATTTTTCAGATTAATAATATAAAATAACATAACTTGCATTTTAACTAAATTTGAAAAAATAAAACATATATAATACACTATTAACTACATACATCACTTTATTATTATATACAGAGTGCGGCATAATGGACTCCCACATTTCCGAGATGAATTAAAAAAAAAAAAAACCATACAAGATATCGAAAAAAAATTATTTTAAAAACTACATTACCTATATATAACCTATATATTACTTTATATATATAAGGGTTTTTTAAAATTATATCGTCTAAATGATTGCCTTGAAGAGCAATGCATGTATGGAAAGTGTTCTCAAGGTTTTCCATCACTCTAGCCAGCATATCGAGTGAAATCGCAGAGATTTCTTGACGAATAGCCTCCTTTAGTTCTTAAATGGTTCTAAGTCGATGTTTGAAAACTTCAGCTTTGAGGTATACCCATAAGGTTAGGAAATGGTATGTTAAGGAAATGGTACACTTTCGTTTGGATTCAAACCGAACCGAACGCGAAATGCTCTTTGCAGTGTCGCAGTCACACATTCGGCGTTTTTGAAAAACGCCTCGATAAAAAAACCACGTTGTTCACCGGACCACAGCATGGTGACAAATAAAAACCTTATTAATAATCTAATCTAGCAAAATAAACCACTGTAATCTAATCATTGTGATTACCCGCTAATGATATTTGAAATATGAAAGTCCATTACGCCGCACCCTGCAGTATTAATTAGGTAATGAAATTTAAAAAATCTAAAAGATAATCATTATAAAATTTAAGCTTCAATATATTAAGTTAAACTTTAAACTATCATAAAACAATATTTGATGTTTGGCTTTAAAGTTTTGAACACACTTTGCACATTACACACCACACAAAAATACATATCATGAAATATTAAAATATGACAATAATATAAAAGTAAGGACTTATTGCGTTTATTCAAATGTATTTAGTATTTAAACACGCGCGAATATAAAGCTAAAGACATTGAACAATAATATAATTTTATAGCTTATAACTTAAAGTAACTACTATATAACTATAGGTTTACAGTGTTTGCATTCAAATAATATTTATTATCATTTATCAACGTTAAAAAATAGCGTCAAATATCTAAGTATTAATAGTATCCATTTTTAAAGTAAGTACTAACTTTTTTTACGAGTTCTAAGAATGATAATTATTAAAATTAATTATTAGTAGGTAGGTAGGTACTCCATCTTGCGCGTATTGTTATTTCGTATTCACAAAAATTAATTTTTAATACAGAATGTATTAAACTACGATTTGCCGATAAAATTTACCTACACATTGAGATTATTCGTGTATTCTTTATTCACTTATAATTAGTAAACATAGGATACGACTCGACTATAAATTAAGACTAAAATAGTGTAAATAATTTAATAATTCAACATTCAGCTGTTAATTTGTGACAAGAAAATTCTATTATGCACTTATATATATATATATATATATATACACTTAATCCATTATATATATTATTGTTAATACCACAGACTATAATATAGTCTGTGTTAATACTTTATTGATAACAACAATTCCATCGTTTGTAAAATTTAAAATTTTTCTTTATATGTAAAAACAGAAATACAAAATACTCTGAATGTTTATAATTTATTTATTTTTTCTTATATTGTTATTTTTTACGTATCAGGTTACAACGTATTTTTTGATAATAATATGATAATATTGATATACATACCTTTAGATTTAAAGGCTATCTGGCTATAGATATTAATATATTATCATAATATAGTCATATTAAATATATGCGATATACATTCATAGCTACCTTTATGTCCTTACTCCTTATTATGTATTGGCGTATATTGCAAAGAAGAGGTTTGTGCAGGATTACAATTAAGTTACCGTTGAACACCTCTTTAAATGTTGAAAAATGGATGCAAGTTCTAAAAATTTAAAAATCGGGTAAGATCGAATTGCGCTCTGGTTCAAAGAGTATCCGGTTTATTGAAGATTGTATCATATAGTCCTGTATGTTAAGAAAAACCAAATTATAGGCTATTTTTCGAATATGCAGTTCTATATAATATTAATATGTCACAACACTTTCTTATATTTTCTACAAAAAATAATTTCATTAAATAATACATAGGTATTTGTAATGTAATAAACATTATATGGGTATAAAATTAAAAAGTTTAAAAAAATAATAATTAGTATGCCAATCGTTGTATTTTAAGCGGTAAGGGAAAGTAGTGTTAAAATTAACATTATTTGTTGAACATCTGCTTTTAATCCGATTCCAGTTCGATCATTACCTTTTACTTTTAATCCAATTACAATTCAATTATCCCGAAAATATTATTCTCGAAATTCTATTAAGACAATTTTACAGAAATTGTAAATTTCCACTGTTTGCCGATAACTTGAAACTTTGTTTACCGTTGTTATCAATTATGAAACTAACAATTTACAAACAGATTCGAACCGCCTTTGTGACTAATGAGCAGCTAATGACGTTTATATGAATATATATTACCCCTAAATGAATCGCGGAAAAAATGACCACGGAAAAAAAACCCATGGAAAAAAAACCCCCCAAAAAAAACCGACGGAAAAAAAACCCAAACTAAAAAACACACGTCGGAAAAAAAGCCCACGGAAAAAAAGCCCAAAAAAATATGTTATACATAATATATTTACATTTATTTATAAATACATATTTTAAATAATATTTACAGTAGTAAAATATAATACTTTATTAAATTATACATACATACATACATAATTTTTAGCAATTCAATTAAATTTTATAATGTTTTAACTTAGCTTTTTATTAATTATCATTATTATACAGTTAAGTTAATTTTAATTTTTTATGTATAGATATTAGATATAGCCTACAAGTTATTATTATAATTAACCTTATAATTCAACAATTTAATATTGTATAAAAGTAGTATTAGTAGTACTAATAGTATTAACTATTGATTGTTATCGTTTTGACACTATTTTATTATTGTCTCAAATGATAAACAAATGTAATCAATGATTATTAATTAACCCTTAATCAATGTTGATTTTGCTTAAATGAGTTTAACTTTTTTTTTATAGACTACTATCGAAAATTATTTTTTTAAATTATTATATTATTTAATTATTATGACTATGCGATCTCTCGTATTATAATTATTAGTTATTATTATGTTACCACAAACGAAAATATTTTGTATTTTTAATATTTTGTTCCTATGTTCTATTAAATAATTATATGATAAAATTATTTTAAAAATATTATTATTTATTATTAAAAATATATTATATGATTGTAAATCCATTGTATAATTAACAATCAACTACAGTTTATAAAATATTTCATAATATAAGATTACAATGATAGCACTTTTTTTCCATGGGCTTTTTTTCCGGTGTGTGTTTTTTAATTTGGGTTTTTTTTCCGTGGGTTTTATTTTTTGGGCTTTTTTTCCGTGGGTTTTTTTTCCGTGGTCATTTTTTCCGCCTCCCCCCCTAAATACATACACTTTTTAATTTATTGATTCCCTCCAAACCATCAATCCAGTGTTGATTCATTTTTGCACCAATGCCACTGCAGTTTTACGACACTACAACAGTGCATAATACGCACGATTGAGATGTATAATATAATAAATTAAAAAGATGAATGAGGAATACAATTATTATTAGTAAAACTCAATAAATACGTCTTCACAGCAGAAAAACGTTGTCAAGTGGTGTGAAATAAAATATTGTCGTTAGACTTCAATCGCAAATGTGACGTCACCGAGGTGACCGGTCCGCCGTCCCACGGCCCATTATCAATATTCGCCACTGCGTTTGCACAACACTCCACGAGCGGTCACACCACACCGGTACCGATAACGCTCGCGCATGCGCACAAACTCATCGCATCGTACACACGCACGCGCGCGCACGGACGACACGGCACGTACGCACACGAACATTTAGATTTAGGTCTCATACACTCGGCATTATTGCCGTGCAGTATTTTTTTTTTTTTTTATCATTATCTCCTGTCGTTGCGCAAGTTAAGTTAACGGAGTACGGACGATATTCGTATACTATTTTTAGCCGGAGACGAAAATTAATTTCCGGTAAACCACACAAGCGTTTCGTATCAGCGTTGGTCGCGCCGTCTCGTGTCTACCACACGGCATACACACACACGCGCGTAACGCAATACATACACACACCGAACCGTCGCTATCACTCGAACGCGAAACTGCGAAAGTTAAACTGTTAATAATATTATTATTTCACTTACGACCGCGGTCCACGGCACGTCCGTAGGCCGTCGCGTGCGCATCGTCATCGTCCTCGTTTCTGTCATCGTTTGCGGTAAGTCGTGCGCGCCGTTGCTGCCCGTCGTCCCGGTCAGTTTCGGAATCGGTGCGTCCGGTGCCCGCGCCCGTTTGTCAAACGTTAGATGGCGATAAACTTTTATGGGAAACACAAAATGGCCGGTGTCAACGAGTGTTTCTCCATCGGTAGCGTCGTCATGTGCACCAACTGCTTCGACGAGGAGATCGAGGGCGAGGTTCTCGGGTTCGAGCCTACTACGAAAATGCTAATATTGAGTATCCTTTTCCGGAAACGTAACTACCACCGGTAGCTTAGTAGGAAATAATAATATTGTGTGGGTTAACTGAATTAAACGATTCTTTTGGTGGGTCTTGGTACGTGCGGCGAGGGATCTTCGGCGTTATCAGCCCCATGGTCACCTGCTGTCCGAAACATGTTCACTGCTTCGCCGATCGTTCAGAATTTGCATGTGCCATCGCCACCCTGTGGGGTTTCCTTCTTCTTAAAAGGATTATTGTGTAGCGGACTAGGTTTTTTTGGGATAGCGACTTGCTTGCTCCCCTAGTGGCATAAGAAGTCCTCATAGCCCCTGGCCTGATGAAAAGCTCCCAATTTACCAATTGAAAAATTGACTTATGAATACTTTTTGAGAAAACAATTTGTACAACCTTCTATTTTTTTATATTACTTACTATTACAATATATACAACAAACTAAAAGTTTTCCATAATAATTTCTTCAAATTTTTATTCTAGTGATAAAATTGCTATGCTTGTCAGATAATTGTTAATTTTGTATCCCTTTCGCAATGCTTTAAGCATACCTTTGCTATCTTACTGCCCCTTCACTATACTGTATGATGCCACTGTCATTTTACCTAAATTATTGGCATCAACTACCCCTGAACATGTTTTTGGTAACCCACAATGATACTGATGCATTGTGGTGTACGATAAGAAAATTGTATTTTCTCAAATATGTTTGGCGTATTTTTTTTTTTGTATTAAACTCATTAGGATGTCAATACATTCTACTAATATTACATTTTTTGCTTGCATCTTGTGCACTTTATCATTGAAATAATGCTAATAATTGTCTACTATACTTCTAATATTTCTATTACTTGGTAAATACATACTGTATTCTTGATATGCCAACATTTTAATTATTTTGGAAACTGCTATTAATAAATACTTGATGTACTTGCTGCGAATATTATACTTACTAATTACTAATCTATTGTTTATAAATATTGAAATTAAAAATAAGAATAATTTTTGGTGTAGTAAAATTTATATATTTTACATGGATATAATCGGATATAATCTATTAAATAGGTACATGATAAAGTTGTTAGGAGATTGATTAACTTTTACTCGGGTAACATAGCAGACTATAATATGTTTATTGTATTTTAATTGTCCCTTATTTTTTTTCAACAATTATTTAGCTATTTGTTGTGCACATTTTAGATTTAGGCAATAAAATCAGTTTATATAATTCTTTGGGTACTGATCTAGTTGACGCTCTCCACTTATTCCTCATATTTTTAATGTTTTAATTATTTGTTATAAATTGTATACACTACACTCTAGATAAAAATGGTATGAAAACTATATACGTTAGATGTATGACTTATAAAATTTACTTATTCTATATTTTATATATATCTTAAGAATAAAATGATAGGTAAAATCCATCTGTATGGTAAAAAAATGATAGGTATATCAGTAGATACAGTACTACAGTGTATAATATTATGAAGTATCTACTTTAGTTATTCAGTTGTCAGTATCACTGAAATAGATAAATTTTCTGCTGAAAATACTCTAGTACTACATTTTACAATTTATTTATATAGGTAGATATAATTTATTTATTTTTAATTTGGCCACCTACATTTTGTATTTACTATTTTATTATTATTTTTGTTTTAGATGTATAATCTATTAATACAATTTGATAAATACAGGTAATATAAATTGTATATCACATTATTAGAATATCTAAAATACAAGAGATATAAGTGGTAGGCGAATACTTTCTTCTTGGCGTCAAATAGACCACTAGACCAGTACTATTTTGAATAAAATAATTTAAAAAAAATAGTATGTGAAATATTTACTAAATAGAATAAATAATGTAATTTTTACTTGATTTATAGAATCCCTTTTAATAATTTAAAAATAACTTATTATAATACTAGGTACCATATGTCTTTAATATAATTCCTAAGTTAAATTTCTATCTATATATCAAAAATTAGTACTAATTATCATTGTAATTTATAATTTTTAATTTCCTTAATACAAATTATCAGAATGTCCATCAAATAATAATAACCCAATGTTAAGCAACATCAACATAGTGAACTTAGCATTTGCTAAAGACGTACAAGTCAAAAAGGAGTCCAGTTTTAATCCACCACCTTTGCCTTCGTTAAATTTAAATAGAGTATGTTATTACTTCCTCTATATAATGAGATACCTGAATATTTAATAATACATATTATATTTTATTACAGTTAAATAATAGGATAAAAACTCAAATACAAGATAAGAAACGTCAAATATCAGCTTTGTCTGCCAATGTTTCTCCAGAGGCACAAAAATTGTATTTGACTATAACTAAAACGTAAACTTTTAATTATAAATTATTTGATTATCTAAAGAAGAATTATTAAATAATATTTGCCTATTTTATACTTAGGATTCCAGAAGTAACTTGGCAAGGGCAGAATATTGTTGTATATGATCACGTGATAATTAGCCCACCATACAAGGCTGATAATGTCAAAGGCACTGGAAACCAAGAAGACAAAGCTATTTTGTACATAAAAAATATTGTAAGTAGACTTTGAAGTATTTTATCCATTGATTATAAAACTTCTTTTATAATTTACTTAAAAAGATAATTGACGATAAATAGCTAATTGTTGTTTTGATTAGCATACATTGCATGTCTTAGTACTAATTTACTTGTACTTAGTTAAATAAAAATGTCTTATTATTATTAATGTAATCCTTTTCATCCCAAATTAATATATTAGAGATTCTTAAAGTATTTTAATTGAATTAAAGTGATCTGTACATAACGTATAAAATATATTCTTTTTTGTGTTGAGATAAAATTTATTTCATTAAAAATTGATGGTCTTACAGTGGTTCTCAACTTTTTTATGCTCACGGCATATCTTTTAAAACCTTACATTTTAACGGAACACTTAAGTAGTAAAGTACTATAAAATTTCTATTTTTCACACCTAATAATACAATACACGTGTACCACGGTTGCAACTCGTGGCACATAAGTGTGCCGCGGAACATCGATTGAGAAACACTGGTCCATTGCATTGTTTTTCAATCTTTTTAGTGTCGTGACCCTCAAAATAGTTATAAAATATGATCAATCACTTTGCGGCCCCCTTATCTATATTAAGTACAAATTTGAATAATAATAAAATCATATCATTAACTGATTAACCAAACAAAATATACCATTTTGAATATAAATTTATAAATACCATGTGTAGTAATTTAAACTTATGATCCTTAGTTAAGGTGATCTTGACTCCCAGGTTGAGAAATGCTGGTCTGTTGCAGAGATGGCAAACTTTGCTGTACTCCCGTGTCAAATAAAAAGTTTTGTTGGATTTTATTTTACCTGTGTGTACTAATTCGATGACTCTTTTTTTTATTTATTTTAATTAAAACAATTTAAATAAAATTTAACTTTTGACTAATGTTGACAGTTGTGCTTATCACTTAAAGAGCATAAGTCACTCCCTGACACGCGTTTCATAGGTTTGCCTTCTGTGGTATATTGGATATGACATTTATATTGAATTTCACTTTCTGTTTTGTAATTTTGTATAAAATTAAAATAACTATTATAATTTATTTGTTAATGTTTTTAAAATGTTTAAGGTGGAAAAATTTGTTAAAGACACAGCTTCTCAACAAGTTTCATCCACACCAACGACCCATCGGAGCAAGCCAACTGCTGCTACTGCGGTCACGCCACAGCCACAATAAAGTTATGCTGTGATTAAGGAAGTTGAAATAAAATTATAATAATTAATTAAATCAAGTATAACTAAAGAGAAGAACCCAAGTAGATTTATTTATTATACATTTATCGGCAAAACTCATCTAATTTCTATTGTGAATAACTTTTTTTTTCTGTCTTAAGTATGAATCAATATTTGATTCAAAATTAAACTAAAAAAATTAACTCTTGGATTCTGAAAACTCTTACAACTTGGAAATATATTATTCTTTTTTATTTTATATTTTTTTATTTAAAATTTATTATTTCATGCATACAAAATATGTTTTCAACTAAAAATAAAAGAATTGAGTCATCTATATTATTTGAAAAATTTATTTAACACTACATTGTTGATAATTAAGCAAGTTCAGAAATTGAAAATTTACAATTCAAATGTAAGTATATTATATTTATGCAGTTTTCCCCATAAAAGTCTACACAACAATAAAAGTTTATAAAAATCATTTAAGTATCTTGTGAAAGATGAGATGAGATGATGAAATGAACATTTTCTAACAATCTTTTGATGAACTATTTTGATGGGATATGAGATTATTAATTGTTAAATTTATGTATTAGATTAACAAACTGGTTTATATAATATTCTAATCTAATTTTTTCAAAATAATTGTCATATGTTTTGTGTAAAGGTGTGTCAACATTTGTCATCTACTATTTGACTGTGGTATATGTATTACTAAAATATCACATTTTGTTTACTTAATATATATATTTTATATGAAAGTATTTTTGCAACTCAACAAAAAACTCAAAATAATGGATATACATGGTTTTTTGACATTGGTAGCTATAGATTATAAGAATTATTTTATATTATATATAAAATATTAGTTTAAATCCGACTAAATTTCAAGGTTGAATAACCTCAATTGAACAACATCAATTCAATTATTTATCACTCATTATTTTAATTTGGACTTGACTACTAACCTACTCATCTCTTGTCTCCGTGCACTACTAGTTGAATTCATAAAATTAAAATAATGAGTGTTAATGATTGCATTGGTTTGCTTATCTAGTGTAAATTTGTGCTAATAATTAATGTCATTTCATTTATGGTCATTCTGAAAATATAATATATAAACAGATGTTTTACTAAGACCTTTAATTTTAGATATTTAAATGTGGTACTACAACCTTGGTTATTATAAATAATTATCTATTATATTTGGTAGCTGTTACGTGTTTACATAGCGCAATGATAGGTCACGCATAACTTTTATATTTAACAATTTATCCAGCCACTGCTGTATCTTGAAATTTATGTTTTTATAATTATTATCTAAAAGTTAAATTTTGGTTAGGTTAGAGGAAATAAATTAACAAATACGATCTGACCTGTTTAATTTATTTTTTAAGTGAACGTCCTTTGGTTGATAGTTTCCCATTCTAGGTATAGAGGGAAAGTTATCATTATATAAAATTATGTAATTTAATGTATTCAGTATTCATGATGTATGTGTTGTTATTAATTTAATACACCTAAATTTTAATAGATAAAAAAAATACGAAATTATTTTTAAAATTGAGTCCTCTGAATAGGTTTATTGCAAACATTAATTAACTAAATTATATTAGTCAACATTTATAAGTAATTTAGTAATATGAAAGTGAAAATAAAGTATTTTATTAAATTAGTTTAGTTAATGTTTTATTTTAAGTATAGTCGTATAGAATAGTTTTAATAATTTTAACTATTAAAGTACTAACATTTACTATTTAAAATTTAAATATGTGTTACATTTGTCTCGAATGTTGTTCTTTTGGAGAGGTAAAATAATTCTAACAACTTTTTAGACTTAAGTCTTTCTCTGCTGACATACCTAAAGGCTCTAAACTGGACTTAACCTTACTTAATATTTGTAGATTTGATATTCCAGTTGTCACTTACCAATATTATCCTCTTTGCAAGTGATAAAATAATACAATTATGGTGAATTACGTCATATAGAACAATAATTATTATTTACCTTCTTATAGGACCACCTAAACTATATTTACTAGGTATCAAAATAGTATAAAATTGGAAAATACAAGTCAATGCTTAACAAAGGATAGGAATCATATTTTGCATAATATGTTGTTACCTATTTCACAATCACATTACTATCACTAAAATAGTAAAAACATAGAACCATCAGTCTAACACCTTGAAATTTCTTTAAATATAAGATTTACCTGTTAGAAACATCAATTAAATTATAACAAGTTTACCCCCGTTTATTTCAATATTATTTCCAAAAAATCTATAATACATAAAAAATGTTCATTATTAATATAAAAACAAGTATTATGTTGTTAGCCTTACATGAAGTAATTGATCGTTTACATACCTGACATAACTGAACATTTTTCAAAATGAAATTTTACATTAAGACCTAAAAATTAAAAAATTCAAGACTACATTATTCCCAAGGCTAAAAATATCCATAGTTAATTACTGAAAACCATATGTTCACCTCATTTCAATCTTCACATAATATTTATTTATTTATGATTTGATGGGCTATGCCCTTTTCACAAGATTATAATGACTACTATTGTAACATCAATAACATATGTATAAAAGACAAGTATATAATACTATTAATTCTAAAGCCTTTTATATAAATATGAAGAAGTACAAAAAAAACGAAATCAGTTGAAATCTTATTGGCCAAAACAAAAGCTTCTGAGCTCTTGAAAAGAATGTATTATTTGCGCTTTTGGTATTATACTATACTTAGGTGTTATAAAAAGCTCTAATTTCCTTATGTTTCTACATGGTACTCAAAAACCTATTTCAGATATAGTAGGTCAGGACAGTTGATGAGGTTGTTTAAAATATCATAACTAATGATAGCTTATGATTCATAAACTAGCATAATATCTACTATTTGATGTTTTGTATTAAGTTTGTCTAGACTTAAAAAGTTTTAAATAACATTAATTATTAACAATGTCTCTATTGATATGCATGTGTGATATAAGAAATTCTTTTAAAAAAATGTATATTAAGTTTTTTTATATAGATTATAAAGAATTACAAGATCAAATTAGTGAACCAAATTCAAGGTTAGTTCTTACTAATGACAAATATAGAGTTTTTGAATTCTTTGATATTTCTATTTATCAAACTAGAATTTTAAATGATTTATAATTATATTATATTTATCACTTCAACATAAGACACAGTTTTCTACACTAATTAGTTATTTTATTTTATTATCTGTTTCAATTACTATTAATTATTAAGTTACCTAATTTTATAATACTATTCTTTATAGTATTATTTTTATGCCCACTATACCTTACATAAAATAAAAATTACAGCTTAAAATAATTTCCATACACCTACAAAACAAATGAGAAAATCTTATATAAGAACAAAAAAAAAAAAAACAATTTTTTTGCTTTAAATCATCTTTTATTTAATAACATACAATTTAAAGTTCAACACATAAATATTTGTTAAGTTATTATGACTTTATAAGTTTATTATTGATTGTATGTAGGCATAATAAAATGTATTTACAATGAAATATGTTACAATCACACCCACCACCAACATTGACATGTTATTATGTAGCGAACAAAAATAATAGGTCTACTGATAAATTATTTCTTTAGTTCACAGTCTGTTATGTATTCTTATAAACTTTTATTTACTATGCTTAAAAGGGAAAAAGAAAACTATAAGGATATTTAAAAAGAAAAAACTGAAAATTACAGTGAAAATTATTAATTTAAGATATTTATTGCTTTTTTTTGAAAATAGAAAACATACATATTTTTTTGTTTTAATTACAATATTTTTAGTTTATTAACTTAAGTTTTTTAAAGCATACAATTGTACATAAAATAATTTTAATATTATTGTATAGGTAGATAATAATTTTATTGCATTCTCTAATTATTAGATATGTTATGATTTCATAGAAGAAAAACACCTACAATTAAATAGTCCAAGTTTGTTCTTAATTATTAATAATCATACATGTATAATATTTCACAGTAAAATAATTGTAACTAAACAAGTAAACAAATAACAATATCATTTAACATGATTATAAAAATGGTAACTAATTAATAATATTAATACCAACTACTTTACGATTATACTTTGGAACGGTTATTTTTCCAATAATCAATTGATTGCATTTCCATGAGCCTCGATACTGTTCGATCAAATGCAAATATTTCTTCATCCCCAGTAAATACATTTGCTTTAGCATTAGTCTAAAACCATAACGTTAATACTATAATGAATACTGCTTAATGTTATAATCACTGGTTTAATAATATAATCTGCTGTGTATTGGAATTAAAAAAAAAAAAACCTAAACTAAATCATACTTTCAGAAGTTTAGACGGTGAACCATTAAATAAAATTTGCTATGTAATGTATTAGCATTAGTATAATGGAGATAACATATTTGGTTATAACTAGGGTTCAGGACTTGTTGCATTTAAAATGATTGAAATATACAGAAAAAATCATCAAAATATGCAGCTCATTTTTTATTTTGTTTTTGAAAAATGCATTAAGTATATTATTAAAGTGCTATTTATTTTGGGCCTTTTTAAATATGTGAAATAAAACAAGTTGATTATAAAAAAAATGACACAATTAAAAGACACATACAGCTTTCTTTTCATTGTACAATTTATAATCTAGATGTCATTAGGTTTTACCATAACTATTTAATTGTCGAATTGTCAATAAAAAGGTTGATTATTAAGAGATAAAGAGACTATCGTAAACAGAAGTACGTGTTAGATACGACAAACTATGACCATCCAATTATGATTTTTCCCAACAATTTTATATTTATAAAAATAACAATAATGCAAAATATGCCAAAATATGCTAAAAATTTCTTAAATATACACTTTTCTTAAAATATGATGAAATATGCAAATTCCAAATCGGTATTTAATTTGACCATTTCATAAAACAAAGTTACAACTCACCTAGAATAATCTACGATAACTACAAAAATACATGTAAATGCAAAAAATCCCGAACCCTAGTCATAACATATTATTAAGGCTAATCATAGATGTATATAAACTTGTTTATACGTCAATGAGGCTTATACAAAAAATAAATTATGTATCACTTGACATTCAAGCTTAATTTAATAATTGAGTTTTTTTTTTTGCAGTATTATGTTACTTTTTTAAATAATTTTTATGAGAATATTAATAATAAACAGATATCAATAGAATTCCAAATTCAGTGAGCAACTTAATTTCTTGAGAGTTATACATGTAAATGTTTCTCTTAAGAAATATCTATGTAAAAACGGTCATTAGTTGAAATAGTAGATTTTATGATATTTATAATTTTTAATATATTAGAAACTTATAAGATGTTATAATACTTTACCGATTCGGGTTGTAAATTCAAATCGTCCATAAGAACCTTTTGGTCATCACCTAATCCACCTGTTTTTTTAGCTACAAATAATTCTTTTACTGGTTTATCGGCGTATATTAGAACAAATATCTAAAAAAAATTTTATATTACTTATTGTTAATGAAAAAATAAAATCTATAAAGTTACCTTATTGTCATAAAGTGTATCAATCAGAGTGATAAAACGTCTTAATGGCGATAATGAATCTAAATCCAGTTGAGGAACATCTCTAATAGCTATTGTGTGAAACATTTGAGCTAAATATAAGTAATCCACAGCTCCTAAAGGCTAAAGCATTTTTATTGTAAATTTTTAAAGTATATTGGGTGAAATATAATATTTACCCTATCACATAGTTCTTCAAAAGAAGCATCCAAGATTTGTCCACATACTCTTTGAAATGTAAGATTCCTTTGCATAATAACTAAAGTTCTTGGTCTAACAGTATCATTTTCACTATTTGTAAATCTTTTAATAGAGTTTTCAAAATCTTTTATGGAATCAACATTTCGCCTATGGAAAATTAAATAAACATTTTTCAGTAAATAACAATAAATTTGTAATTAAGTACCATAAAACTTTGGTCTATTTTGTATTTAAAAATTCTTAAGTTATTAGCTGAGGAACCATTATTCTATCAATAACATGTTTAAATTAATATACTAAATAGTTGAAAATAATCAACTACTTTTCCGTAGTGATTTTGAGGTTATTGAATGTGTTTATTAAAAAACTTATAATAATTTTACCTCTATGGGCTATACTAGACAATATTATTTAATTTAGTGAATAACAAGAAAATTCTGAGCATGGATAACAAAGAATAATGAAACACATTGATAGTGTAATAGTACCTCGAGTTATTGTTTTTATAAAAATAAAGTTTATAATTTATACCTACTCACACAAAATATGATTTATATCCACTTTTTGCTCTTATAACTCTATAATCAATTCCAGAATCCAAATTTACTACTATAGAATGTTGTTTTAAAACTGGTATAAATGGTAAAAACAAAAATCGTTGTAGTCCATTCTTATATAAATCATCTGGCTTACGATTGCTGGTCGCTACCATAACCATACCTTTATCAAAAAGTTCAGTGAAAAGTCGTTTCAATATCATTGCATTTGCTATGTCAGTCACCTAGCAAGAATTTATGATAGTCCTACAATTAGAAGTGTGATACTTAAGAAATAATTTTATTTTAAGTACCTGAAATTCATCGAAACAAAGTAACCATGATTGTTCTAGAATTGTATCAGCAACCATTGGAATTGCATCAAAATTGTTTTTAGTGCTTAATCTTAAATTATGAACTCTATTATGAATATCCAACATAAACTCATCAAAATGGACTCTTCGTTTTTTTTCGACCTACAAAATTGGAAAATTTGCATATAATTAGTATGAATTTTGAGTAATCCCAATTATTAATATTGTGTTGAGTAGTAATTTGTACTAAAATGTATACATTTTTTTGCCATTATTTTATTTCTTATATATCAACAATTTAAGGTATACTTAATTAATAACAAAGAAAAAAATGTTCATGTTAAAAAACAGTTATATTAAATAAATAATCAACTGCAAATTGATTCTGATTAAAACATATACTCATCAATATTGTTATACACAACTTTATACTTGTGTTTTAATTTTGTAATCAACTTTAAAAATATGTTAGTAACAATGCTAATAGTTACAAAATAAAATAATTACTTCGCAACAGGAAAAAAATAAATCCATTAACATGGTTTTACCACATCCAACTGATCCATGCATGTAAACACCGTTTAAGGGCTTTTTCAGTCCACCAAACAATTTTGAAATTACATTTTGTGATGGTGGTGAATAATCTTTCAATGATGTATATACGTCATCTAGCTGTTTGACAATCTTACGCTGATGATCATCGTTGATTAATTGACCATCATTCACCCGTTGATCATACAATTCAGATGGCTTGGTTTGCAAACGAATGCTAGTGTAAATTGTTCGAATTTGGATATTTAATCGGGAAATTTTCATGATGATGTATTAAAATTTGTATGTAAGTATAATGACTAATTCTATTCTGTAAAATACAAATTATTTTAATACGAACAATTACTAAACGTTTAATATTGACACATTTCAAAAATAATACAATATTCTGTAATGTATTACAAAATTTACTATTTCCTAAGATAACAAACTATAAGTATACATTCTTTTTAGTTATTGGCGTAAAGCCACGGCCCACGAATTCTAATGTTTTAGTGCTTTACCTTTAAAACTTAACGATGACGGTTGAAGCCATTATGAAGGATTTATTTAAATGTATATTCATTATTCACTATTCAGTTTCAGTATTCATGCATTCATTTCATTTAGCATAATATTATTAATTATTATCACGGTTTAGGTGATTATATCTTTTTAGACTACTAATCATTTATCACTAATCACTAATCAGTAATCGGTTAAAAAGATTAAAGATAATATCATATTAATCATATTATCACAGAACAATATTACCTATGTAAGTATTATTTTATTTTTATTCTGTTTTTAAACCACGATGTATCTTCTCTACATCGTGTTTTAAACTATTAATATTAAAAATTAAAATATCAAAAAATGGCGCTCTGATAAAACTACGAGAATGTAAACACGTCCTAATAGTTAATACCACTCATATCCGCATGGCTTTGGCCGCATGCATTAACGATGTATAACATACCAATATTTAGGTTCCGTAGTTTGTGTTTTGTACTTTTGTGTTGTTAACTTAAGTATTAGAGTGAATTGACCTATTATTAAACTTAAAGGTATGACAGTTATCTGTGTTCTGTTGATGGCTTTTTAGATTATTTTAATTTTTAAGCGAGTTATGACTGTTATGAGTTAAGTAGTAAAATATTTAAATTGAATGATTCAAATGCTCAAAATTCGCTTAAAAGTTAGGTAAAGTATTATAAATGGGCAATCAATAGCCAACGATTGTACACAGATAATTTTTTTACTTTCAAGTTTAAGTTAACAACACAAAACCGGAACTGTTAAACTTAAATATTGGTATGTTATACATAAGTAAGACGGAGACTACACATGTGCCAGGTGGCAGGTATGATGTCTTCTTAAGCGGATGTACGGTACCTTAAACTTTCATTCGTTACCTATCTCTGTCTTATTAACGTATAACAAAGTAAATTGTACGTTCTGAAGAATTTATTAATTCATTTATGCTTAATATTACAGCAGTTAATTTACCAATTATCAAAGAAAGAATATCAAGTGAACCTCATAGGTTTCTTATGTAGCCGTCAGTTATACACAAATTACCGCCTCGGCGAAAGACTAAAGACAATAGAATGTTACAGCTACCATTGCAGTCTGTGTGGACCATAAGATTCAATGATTTTAAATTGCAGACCGTATTCAGTAAATTAAGTCTCATTTTATTTTTTTTATTAAGTATACTTGAGTAATGAGTACAGGGGCGTATTTATGGGGGGACCAAGGGGGCTCGACCCCACCCGAAATGGAAAATGCATTTATTAAAAATTGTTATTTTTGACATGGAATGACATAGAACTTCTCCATGAAATCCAAGTATATAATTGGCCCCCTTCGAAATAAAAACCAATATACGCCACTGAATCAGTATTACCTAAAAAAAAAAGTGGTAAATTGTGTTCCATCTAAAACAATACTTAAAGTGGTTAATTAAATCCCGTTTAAAATACTTAATACAGTAAATTAGTAATAATTAATTGTGTCAATAATATATTACATAATAATAATTATGTCTCAATAAATAAAAGCAACATTAGTTTTTGATAAAATCGATTGATGGAAAATATTGTTGTGTATGGAGGAATAGGATTTTTATTGTTAGGTATAGTACTATAGTAGATATTGTATTCAGTGGCGTAGTTATGGGGGGGGATATGGGGATAGATCCCCCCCCAGAGCCTTTTTTTTAATGTTTAAATCATTGACTTATTGGAGCCCCCCACTTTATGTTTAACCAATAAATTGTATATCCCCCCCCAGAAAAAAATCATAACTACGCCACTGATTGTATTAGGTGGGTATATAAATGTGGTTTTACGTATTAAAACAGAACCATATAGGTATATCTTCCCCTTCTCTGAACAAATAATTAAATAAGGTTAAGTATTAAATAGTGGTGTGATGTCATGTCATACTTTTAATTGATTTTACTTTTTAATTATTGAAATAAAAAAAATAACACGCAGTGACTTATATAGGAGGTTAACTAGATTATTTTTTTTTATGATTATTATTACAATGTTGTACAAACCTGTATAATTTCTAAATTTATTACTCATTAAAAATTTAAAAAATTTTTTATGGAAATAAACAATGACGTATTATTGAAAATACATAATTACTTACCTTTTGTACGTTTAAGTGCATATTATGTTAATATTATTTTTCAAAGATATAATACTGATGGTGGTATACTACTACTATACTGTATGAGAACAGTCTTTTACCTACTCGTATACATGTGATGTTGTAATTTGTAATATAAGGTATGTGTTAGGCATAATGAATAATAATTATTGTGATATAAATGATATAATTAATAAAAAAAATTTAGTGATAACTGAGATTTTGGAAACTGAAGAATCATATGTAAATCATTTGAAAGAAATTGTAGAGGTAAGTTTATTATTAGGGCTTGGATTTTAAAGCATATGCTTCTTTTTTCATATATTATGAGATAGAAATCTAATTTTTATACATAAATTTGTTTCACGTCATTCTGATTCCAAATAAACCAATTTATTTTTTTTTATAAAAATGCTTTTTTTGCTGTTTTATTGTTATTTTAATTATTTCAGCTGAAGAATTTTTATATTTTTATTATGCTACTATGATTATAATAAAAAATTGAATAAATAAGAAACGTAAAAACCCAGAATGCGGATATTGGATTATTATCGGCTTGTTTATTAAATATATTAAACGTAGATTATCGATTTACATAATATAGCCTGCAGTACTTAGGTTATACGGTCAGTATGCATACAACATCGATGTCGATCGTTTCAAAGTTTACGATTTAGTGTTGTAAATTGAAACCTCTTGTATGAAGTAGGTATGCAGCGATCATTTCATTGGATGTAGAGAGTTTGTTTTCTACGTATATAAATATTTTGTCGAACAATAATAGAGTCAGTTTCACTACTGAAAATCTAGGGAAATAGATACATGGTAGTTCATTATTTTTTAATTAAAATTAATATTTCATATTTTTATAACTATTTCATGTTAATTATTGATCATACTTTTTTTAAAACAATCGTGTTCTTTTTTAGTTGCTTATTATGCTTTAAAATCCGAGCCCTATTTATTATTAATATTTATCACAGTATAGATTAATATATAAAATTTATAAAGCATTATTTTTTCTATAAAAACATTTATTAATATGTTTGTAATTTTGTATACATAGAAAGTAGACTATTCGGCTTACATACATACTTTAACTTATAAATCTTAATAAGTAACTAGAATTATTTAAAATTGAATACAAATTAGTGATTACTGAAAAATGGATAACAATAATATTATGCTTTTAATTTACAGGTACCTACCTACCTAATTACTATTAAACTATTAATCTTAATAAAAATTATCATTTTTCTTAAAATTAGATATAAAAATTTATATAAACCTATAAATCTATATCATAAAGCTTGAAATAATAGTTGATGTAATGATTTCGATGTGTCATTTTAAGTTTTAACGACAAAATCTAATTTTTAACTTTTTTATTGCATTAAATGTAATAAAAAATTAATTATACCTACATCGAATATTGACTGAATAATTTGTTTTTATTTATATATTTGTAATAAGAAATTATATATTTATTGTATAGTTGAATCGATGATTGCAAAAACGTCATGAGTCAATTATTATTTAAAACTTTTGGATAACTGATAATGTATAATATAAATAATTTAAAAATAAATACTTATTTAAATATATCATGTACTAATTATATAACTAAAGACAGTAAAGACGTTTTTATACACAAGTACACAACGTATACTGTACAGAAAGACATGAGTTCATGACTAGTATACGTGTTTACTACCTATATAATATCTCAATTTTATAAAATATGTGATTTGTGAGTTGTGACGTTTCTGTAATCATTTGATTCAGTTATTATTTGGGCTCAAATTACTTGAAATTATTAAAACTAGTGTTCAAACAAGCATTTGAAAACTTTATTACAAGAAATCAAAACAAGAACGCAAAAATGTAAACAAACAATGAATTGTAACTAAACTAAAAGTGTTACATTAAAAATAAAATTGGTGAAATTAGAAAAATAAACACTTATATTTTCATATTTAATAATAATAGTAATATATAAAAAATATTACATTTTCAAAACTTTGTGATAGATTTTGTAAGTTCAAAAAATAAGCCAATATTGTTCCGAACTTGGTAAACTTGGTATAATAAATTTATAAATAAGTGACGCAATGATAATGGGTAGTGCCATAGAGAAGTACCTCTGAAATATTAATTGTAGGTAGCGCAATAGTCTATTAATTTAACTTTAAAATATTAGGTATTAATTATTGCAATAGCTATAATAATAGCTAATTAGAAAAATATCTTTTGGTTAAAATAAATATTTAATTTTAATATAATTTAAATTTTATAAAAATATACTAGGAATATTTGGAATATTGGAAGCATAAACAAATATTGTCAAAAGAGCATTGTAATCAATTATTTGGAAATATCACGGAAATTTATGAATTTTCAAGGTACTTATTTAACTATTTTAAGTATACAAAATTATTAGTTTATTTTTGTTTTTTAATACATATTATAGGTGTAAAATAGTGGCGTAGAAAAGGGAGGGGGGCTAAAGGGACTATAGCCCTCCCATTGGCCGTATTTTTTATGTTGTTTTTAAATATTTAAATTTAAATATGGAAATTTGTCTTACAAATGTTAATTATTTAATTAATAAATTTCTTGTTATTAGTTGTATAATAGAATATTTGAGTTAAATAAAGTATTATTAAAAGTGTTTATTAATTTTTTTGTTGTTTTTGATTTTCAATAACTCAAGTGAAAAGTGTTTAGCCCTCCCCATAAAAAAAATTCTGGCTATGCCTCTGGTGTAAAGTATGGGTAACACATTACTTAAGGGTGATAATGGTGTTAAAAATGTACAAATATTATTGATTTAGAGGAAATGGCAACATCCTATTATGTGCAGTGTTCATGGGTGTTACTATAACTTAATACATATATAGATTATAATTTATATCTAATAGGTGTATCTACTTCTCTGGTTGGTCCTGGATAGTCATTTTATAAAGTATTGTAATAATAATAGTAGTAATAATAATGAAAAAAAATGGTATTAAATAGTTAATTTCACTAAAGGGTACATTGGTACATATGCTATATGCACCATTCGTATAGTTGTTATAATGTATAAATAGACATAAACCACAATATAAGCTAGAAATTGATAGGCCAGAAAGGGTCGGAGCAACATAAACATAATTTACATAATATATTTATTGTACGAATAGGTATATTCATATTTTAAAAATATATATTAATAGAACACCAATAAATAAAAATTAATTCTTTATAATATAGTTGGTTATATTGTTTAAAATTTAAATGTTTGTTTTTTGAATTACAGAATATTTTTAAATGAATTAGCATTGGCTAATAATAACGTAACACAAATTGCTCACTGTTTTTTAAAGAATCATCTTAAGTTTATCATTTACTCAACATACTGCATCAATTTCCAAAAGTAAGTTTCGATAGTTAAAATGTCTTATTATAAAATATTAATGGTTAAAAACTTAAAAACAATAAACTATAAAATAGGTAATGTTGTTGTTATTAATATTTAGTTCTGATGTAATAATATCAAAAATAATGCAAAGTCGACTATCAACCAACATCATATATCAAAGGCAAAAAGAATTAGGACATCGTCTTTCACTTGGATCTTATCTAGTACTACCCGTACAGCGTATTTTAAGATATCATTTATTACTAAAGGTATTATGTTGAAATTGATCTCCAAATATTTATATTTAAAATTGTCTAGGTATGATAATTCTAATATTCAAACATTTTTGACTTATTGTTTTATTTATAGATTTAGAAAATTTCAACTATAGATTTATATAAGTATGATATAATTTTTGTTTTAGAATAGAAAATTATACATATCAAAAACACATATGGTCACAATTTTTTTTATAAATGTTTTAAGTTAAAAGTTTTACAAAATATGACAATTTTCAAATTATTTTCCGAGTAAAAATTCATAAAAATTTTATTCTTAATACCCGATTTTTATATTGAATACAAAATTATTCATATTATATTTTTATAATTAGAAATCAAAAACCTCAAAATAAAGATATACATTTTTATGATCAATTGAAGTTTAAATTCTGATAATATTGGTTATTCAAACGTATAATAATCATATTTAACGGTTTTTGTTATTTTGTAATAAACGTAATAGAAATAAGAAACTTGAAGTATTTACAACACTATTCCTTAAATTATCCATATTCAATGACGAAGTGTACTTGACTTATGTTATATATATTCGAACAATTGAGCTACATAAGAGTTTCTCATAATATAATATAAATAATAGTACCTACTTGAAGTATAGCAATAAATTTTAAATATAGTGTTTATATTTTTACAGAAATTAGCAGCATATACTTCATATAACGAAAACGATCACTCTATAGTCGTAAAAGCTTATGACAAAATGGTTATTTTAGCTAAAATTATTGATGAGACGAAAAATAAATATGAAAAAGAAGGCCGTATTAAGGATATACGATTAATGATGAAACATATTTTGAAGGATAAAACAAATGTAATAATCACCTCCTGCACTCTATAGCATAATAGATTGTCATTATATTCAAATAATAATTCATGTTTCGTTAACTATAATAATACAAAATTATAATACAATTTAAATCAACTGTAAAAATGTATTGTTCTTTACAGGTCGATCTATATAACAATTGTTTTGAATTACACGCTGAAGGCGATTTAATGATCACGGGAACGAAGAAGAAACTACATGTGATTATATTGAACAATATGTTATTGATTGTCAAAGAACAAAAATGTGGACTGTTGGAATACAAAACTCACATAAAGGTAAGTTTTTCCAGGCAATGTCATTATGGTAAACTTATAATTTTTATTTTAGAGTCGGAACATAACTGTGATTGAACATGTGAAAGAAAATCCACTAAGTTTTCGTTTAGTATCTAACGCGGGATCCAAACATTCGTTTACATTGCAAGTAAATTTATTATCATACCTATTTATCTTCGATAATATTGATAAATTAAATTAAATGTTTTAACACTGATCAGGATTCAATTTAATCAAAGTTTTAGTTATATCTTTAATAGATATGTATTTTAATTAATAATAGTTATTATAACTTTTATTTCAAAAAATAGGTATTCATTTAAAAATGTTTAAATAAATATTGTAATGTGCGATTATATATAGCTCGATATTTACAACGGTATATTTTTTTCTAAACATTTTGTAGTTAAGTATATAGATTATAGGTATTATGTACAATGATGAAATCTTGATTTTTTTGACAACTATTGTTGGTTTTCACTGATAATAAAACAATTTAAATACCTATCGATTTTTATAAATTTAAATAAAGGTTATTAATTTCAATATTATTATGTTATTTGATAAGAAATTAAAATATGAAATATGTTAGTAATAGTATTAATTATTATTTATTATACTGGACCAATAAATTATATTAAAAGTAATAATTAAAGTAATTTAAAATATTTTAAAAACATTGATTAAAATGTTAAGTAACTATAATTAATTGTTTGGTTTATTCAAAGTTTAAACCTAACCAAACGTTAGAATATTTTTATTAATAGTTTCCAAGTATTTGTATAGCCATGTTTGTGTAGGAAGTTATTAATATTTAAATTTTGAATTTCAATCATTAATTTCATTTTGGTGTGAAGCTTTAATATTATAAATTATACATTTATAAATAATTTATAATTATAAATTTATAAGTGTTTAGTAGGTACCTAGGTGGGTGGCAATATACGAAAACAAAACATGGTGAAACATTGTAAATTGTAATGATATGTACTATATGTATACTATATAACCATATAAGTACTATCTATTGAAATCAGATTTAAAAAAAAATATATATTGTTTACAATATTACCATTATTTTCTGCGCTATAATTTCTGTCTTCTCTTTTAAAATAAATGAATGTCTTTTTATACCATATAAATTAGACCACTTAAAATACTCTTTTTTAAAGTATAAATATTTGAACATGCTTGGTGTTCTGGTTAGATAAAATTAGATAATTTGAACTTTGAAATACCTACTAGATAAATTCTTTTATGGTTTTATATTATCTATATAATATATTAAGAAACTTATTTTCTGAAATTCTGATCAGTGAACACTGAACATATACGAGTATGAAATATTATTCAGTAATCGTATATTTTTTTAAAATGCATTATCTAATTATTCCATAGGCGACTTTAGCGGAAGAAAAGATATTTTGGATTAAGATGTTAAACAAGATTAAAAAAGACACTTCAGAGCTCTCAAGCATTAGTTTTGCTGAATTAATGGCCAAATATTTCTACATACCTAGAGGTTATTTAACTAATTAGTTCTAAACAACTATTATTAAAAATAGTATTTAATTAATTATCAAGAGTTAGGAATTTGTTATATAATGGCTTGTTAAATGTATGGTTAGAATTAAAAAAAAAATAATAATAAATGCTTATTTACAGAAGTGTTAAATATTATTTAGAACTTAATAAATTTCTATTATAATTTATAATTCTATCTAATATTCTAATCAGTTTCAATAGGTACTAACATAACTATATATAAAAAGACTATTTAGTTATATTATATAAATATATATTATTAATTTAATTTCAATGTATTTATGTATCATATGAATACATTTTAAATGAGCTGTGTTATAAATTATATAATAATACATATTATTATCTATGTGAATAATAAATTATTGTCCTTATTACGAACAATTATTTTTAAATAATAAAAACTAATGTTTCGTTAATGTGTAATTACGTTATTAATTATTTATAAAAATTAAGATTTGATAAATATTTTTTCAGTAAACAGTTCGTATGAATTGAGTATACTTTTACTTTAAAATAATAATAATAATAATAATAATATAATCATTATAATCAATTACAGGAATGATGATTTATAGCTCGTTCTTTGCACAGTCGTCCGTCTCTATAAAGACATTTAATTGTTTTTACGAGTAATACATAGGTAGTATGGCATTATATAATACTAGAGTTTTTTAAATCTCACGCATATCCGTTTACGGACGAAGTTTGCAGATAAAGTGAACCTTGGAAAATCTAAGTAGACCGAACCAATGGTTGCAGAGCTTGAAAAAAAAAGTATCGAGGGCCAAGTAATAACGAGTGTTGTATACCAATCGGGACGTGATGGATTTACAGATACCAAACAATGAGTCATAATATTATACGTATTAGTATAGAGTTCTAATAGCGTGTGTATTATATTATGTGTATAAGCGTGTTTGAGGAATCTCTGCGATTTCCTGTTGACTGCAGCCGGTGCTGTTGTCGTCGTCGTTAGTTTATTGGCAATCGCAGGCAATACGTTATTGGTATAGGTACTCTTGCGATTAAAAATTTAGATATTTTCTAGTCGATTCTCACATGCGATCAGTGCAAGTACCCCTGTCTATACTATGTGATACTGTAGGAAGATATGCACGAAATAAAATTCCCATTAAAAATATAATTTTATATGCTTACAGTACAAGAGCCATGGATCTTAAATATAAAACGACGTACTTAAGTACTAATATAGATACGTGTATAATACTATAATATAATGCGGAACATTTAAAGATATTATACCGAAGTAATAACAAAGTTTTTATGTACAAAGAAAAAAAATGTAAATTCATCAAAATTCCATTGATTATAAATCAATATCAATCACTGAAGCGTTTGAAACAAATCCGAAGATCACAGTCTCATCGTGTACAGCGTAAGTGCTGCTATACGGTGTAAGCAGTTTTCGAAAAAAAACCATCTACAAGTAATCGTGCAGGTAACATGCCCCAAAAGTCTTGTATCATTAAATGTGTGTCTGTGGACTGTGACAAAGTTGTTTTTTATTAAGCTTAAAAATGTTACGTCTATCTATATACTATATTCAGTTGGTACTTACGTTATTAACCTATACTGTTGAGATATTATTCTAATATATATATATTATATTAATAAAAACATTATAATGCAGATAATATTTACAAATGACATTTTAACTTACTATTAAAAAGAAACGGTTGTCCGTTCGGCAAAGGGGAGTATAACGACAAATTTCATTTGGAAAACTAGTGTCGAAACCAACATTAACTGAAATCAACTCGCACACTCGTCAAAACAGAGATCTTTCACTTGCCAAATTCGAGGAACTTTCGTAGAAAAAAAAATATGTTAGCTTCGTGAGTAAGTTGTTCGTGACATTTGAAATACGTCGTATTAATTTTTTTTTTCCGGTCCAGACGTATTTTGAATTTTAAATTTAATTTGGCGACCCTGCTGACCCTACCCGCGACCGCGGTGCCGGTAACCCGGTCACGCGACAGTTGCCGCCTCACGCGTGCCCTTTGCACAGACGAAAAGTCTTCTCTACGCGGCGGCAGCGACCGAACGGGCACGGGTTCGCCCGCAGACGCCGCGCGCGCGTCTCTTTGTTCCGAGCCGTGTGAAAAAACCCGCGTCGTCGACCCGCAGCGATCGTCCACGGGGGCGTTGCACCGGCCGCCGCGGAGAAGAACGCACGCGAAATGGTAGTGGCGGCGGCGGCGACGAGTGGCGACGACCGCTGTACGGCCCGGTGGAAGTGGCCCGGGCTGCATGGTGGAGGACGCTGCAAGTCTTTCGGCCGGTCCCCCGGCGATCGCCACCGACCGCGTTACGCGCACACCGCCGTCGTCAAATCAGCCGCGGCAGTGCTCTCTCAGTGTCGGTCCGTCGGTCATACGCAATATACGACGCACGCACAGCGGTCGTCGGCTACAGCAACACCATCAACAATAATAATAATAACAACTAAATCATAATAATAATATAGTAATATTGCGATCGTCGTTTTACTCGTTCTGTTCAAAGTATATTATTTTATGTATTATAACGCGCGTATAGTAATATAATTAAGTATAATATTATTATATCGATCGCACGACGACAAAGTCGTTTGTTGTTCGTCCGGTCTGGAGAACTGAAAATTTAGCGACGCTCGTTCGGGGTGTGTCTACACGTCTCCTCGTTTACGCGAAATATTTATTATACGCATATTATAGACGTCTGTTATTAATTCTGTAACGGCACGTTGATCAGCCGACGAAAACCGCGACGTTTCGGTACCCGACGCCGAGTCGTCCGCGCGCCTTCTTCGTACCACGCGAGTGTTTCACGCTCGTCGCAATCTTCGCGAGTAATGCGCACTGCAGCAGACCCGGAGCCGACGACCTGGTGATCTACCGCCGACGACAACCCGCCGACCGACGGCATCGCCGCAACCGCTCGCGCGACGTGCTTACACTTTCATATGTGTGCTTAGATTACGTCCGCGGAGAACGCAACCCCGCACGACGACCCCGTTGACCGTCGAGGTCCATGCGATCCTCTTGCACTCAACGTCCAGGACTGTCCGCAGTACGACAAGGATCTCGTAAGTACCTAAAAATAATTTTATGATATTTATGGGCACGCGAAGCTCCGAATGTTGTATCACAACGGTTCGATTCGACCGATCCACGACGGTTTTATCACGTATATATTATTGTAGGTACACGATGTAATAGTTATATAATAGCCGACGGATAGGTACTAAAGTCGTGTACATGTATATAATATATATGACTATATATGCGAATGCGTTTATTATTGTTGTTGTTGTTGTTTATTTTATTTTATTAGTTGTATCGATTAGGTATATGTCGAAACGACCAGAAGACCACACTGAAACCTATACTACTACCTATACGATTTTTGGACGTAACAAATACATTTGTAAATTACGATCCTCGGCCTCTTAGCAATTATTATTCTTCGGCTATCCGTGACGTCCCTCGAATTATTTTCAAATGTCCATTTCACAAGTTTTCTCGATTTAATTTAACGTTTTAAAATATTATTGTTTTCCTGGTTGTTTTCATAATTAAATAGTTTAACGTGTATTAATAAGCTTAAAACTTATTTCATATCAAGTTTACTTCAATGAAAAAAAAATATACAACTTGCAGTATATATAAGCAACGTCGCAACTACAACCCTAAATGTTTACTTATGTGTTCTGCCACCCCCCCCCCCCCCCATAACTATAGTACTAATTATGCGATTCACCTCTCTCCTTAGAGATGAATATCTCACTTGCAGCATCGGGTACCCATGCCTTTTTTCCGACCAACCGTTCAGAAATCGGCACCTCCTCGCGTGCGCGTGTTTTTATATAAATCACGGCTTTATCCAGCCATGGTAATCATCGCGGTACCCGCACGCCTATATTATAAATTATAATATTATAGCGACGTTACAGTGTGGACGATAATCAGAACACGCTGCAGTTACGCCACAAAAACTCTCTCCTACCATCACTGCAAATAATGGATCCGCGTGAAACTATTTTATTTTCTCCGAGAAAAAAAAAACACCAGTTAATCATATTATATGTTTTATTCGTTGGCATATTAATATTATTTCTTTTACAATATTATATTATAATATATATGGTAGTGGCGCATTCAATATTTTCCCCGCGAATGATCGGTTCGGGATCCCGCGAGTGGGCCGGTTGGTCCAATATACGTGAGATTAACATCTATCTACGCTTATAACAGCGGTTGACAGACCTACACTAACACTCGAACAATTCTAAGTTATATATAGTAAATGTATAATATTGTGCCTAGTATTATGATTTATGATATAGGTACACGTGACTAGGGAAATTCACCGTGTTTTCTTAATATTCGCACCTGAGATGATTGTCATAATCATAGACTAGAATAAAATTTCGATTTCATCTTATCGTATCATAATACCTATTAATAGTTTATAGTTAATACCTATTCATATTATTCCGTCTCAAAACATCGTTCTGTGAGGTCATTCGCTCGGTTTGCGGAACAGGTTATAATATATTATTATTATAATTTCTTAAAAATATATACAAATACCTAATACAGTAATACATAATACATGAAAATTGTTTAATAAAACAGTCTGAAGGTAAAATTAAATAAAAAAAAAAACTGAAATTTGGTTAATATTTAATTAGTTAAATCCAAATTGGCTTAAAATGGATTATTATTTTAACCATCTACAGTTTAAACATTGTCCAAAATGTTGATTTCCTTTAACTGATTGTTAAAAGAAGGCCTCAGTTATACAATTCATTGTTTACGATAATATTATGTATAATAATATGACCTAACAGTATTTCATTAATCAACCTGTATCTACTTTTGTAATTGTATGTTAGAGAAAATATTTTTTTTAATGTTCCTGTGATGTCCTTGTATACTGAATAATAATAATTGCTCACTCTGAAAAAATTAAAGTTATATTTCAAAAGTTAATACAATTATTATAGTTAATAAAATAAACAATAATATTATACTAGGTGCCTATATAGAATCTGTGTTAAAGTACTATTATAATATTCAATTATATGAGTAGTATTATCGTATTTCTAATAAAATAAATAAATAATACTATTGTTTATAACCGTTATAAAAATTTTTCATAAATATTTCATGATTCTAAAGTTTGTTAATAAGGCTTATAATATATGAGCTTATAGTAATTATTATTGTTATTTTTACTCCATCGTGTCATGGTTAGTATTAACTTTTAACGTTAATTAGAATTCAATGCAACGCACTAGAGTCGCCTATCCGTTATAAATCAACTCATTAGATTTCATGACTGGTCGCCCTCAGAGTGTATTGAAGCGAGTTAACGGTGCCGTTATTATGAAGTCACCCGATGGCAACGGATACCGCTGCCGTGTGGTGGACATTGTGCAACAAGAATCAATTTCAATTTTTAAACACTGTAATCAAAATGATAGTGAAACTATATAATATGTATAGTTAGATAAAATGAACACAATTGATTTTTAAATGACATTGAACGAGATACAACAAAGTTGAGCAGTTTATATGTATTAAGCAGTATAAGCACTATCTATACAACGGATCAGGACATTAGGCTAGGTCAACGTAAACTATTACAATTTGTCCTAAAATATTACTTATAAAAAATAAAAGTTATAAAAAACTACCAATAGTTAGGTTAATTTTAACTTAAAATCATAATAATAGTCTATTAAATTTTATTGTGTATTTTAGATTTAAAGTGGATTAAAGGCTGCCTTTAAGTCAATAATGCTGCATTTTTTTTTAAAAAAAAATTTTTTTTGAATGATAAAAACTTCAAAAAATTGAAAAAATGCAAGCAGTATGCTTAGTTTTTTTAACTAACCTAATTTATACTATTGTTTTTTGTATTAGGTACTATACAATTTCAGCGATACATTAATTATTTTATATTTTATAAACACATATATGTGTAATTATTCATAATGATAATAAAATTTAAATTATATTTTAAGGATGAGAGAATTAATATAACTAAAAAAATTATAATTTATATTCTAAAATAACCTTATCTCAAATAAAATAAATTTCCCTTTAAAATAATAGCAGAAACGTTACTTAATTAATAATTATTTCAAAAAGTTTTTACTTAAATGTATAAAAAAACTCCGCTTATTAGTTATAATTTCATAAATAATAATACTTTTAACGAAAAGTTATTTATAACGTTGAATTGATTACCTATACAAGATTGCAAATGATATGGCATTCATTTTAACTTTACGACCTGAGTATGGTTACTTGTATGGAATTTAAAATTCTTATGTAATATTACATGTAAAACGTTTAAAAAAAAAATTAAAGAAGTTTTATAAATGATAGATTTAGGTACCTACTTAGATCAAATGTTGAAACGTGTTAACTTAAAGAAAATAATGCTCAATCATTATGGTTATATTTGTATGACATTATGTAATCTCAAGTGCCTATATTAATGAAAATATTTCGCGCTTTCAAAATGAATCATCTTTAAATATAAGGTCATTCGTACTGTATATTACATATATATATAATATATATATGTATTATAATTTGTAATATAGTATAATATATTTATTTTGTATGTTGTTTAATGCAAATGGGTATATCAAAAATCACATACATTTTCTATCGAAATAATCCGATCCACATGATTAATATATATATTTTTACCTGGCAAATCGCCACGGATTTTATCACAAAAATAGTTGAATATTTTTCTTACCTTAATCAGTATATGAATGCGTTAAAGAACGCAGTAACTTGAATAGATGTCTCTATTTTTTTCTAGTCATCGACTAGCTGAGTTCCATAAACTAGATAGTATTATAGTCCAAAGCAACCTATCCGCATACACATGAATACAGTCAAATTTCTGAAAGGAACTCATGTCGTTTATTATAATATTAGTTTATATTATTGTACAACTATAAGAATTTCAATTGCATAAACATAAAACATTACCTAATCGTACTATGTAATACTGCTTTGGATATAAATCAACTCAAGTTGCACTTTGATCTTATCGTGAAGACGTAAACGTTATTGCAGTATATGTTATAGAAAAAAAAATCTTGGATATTATCGACTATCGTTATTGAATTCACTATCGACTTTATGTCTTCCAACTATTTCTAGTGCAAATATTATTCTAAGAAGTAATTATTTGAAAAGGAAAACTATCTTGCTTCCATTAGCAAATCACAAAGATGTGAGCATTTTAAGTAAACGCATTAATGTTTGTTAATTATATTAAAACATACATGTTATTAGAAGATAAATAGAAAAACTATTTCTCAATCACTTTTTTTTTTTTTTTATGTTTAGTGTTCCAAATCTTTAATATAATCACTATGAAAAGTATAGGTTGAGGTCATAATCCCGTAGGGTTAAATATGCTGTAAGTGTGAAACAAGTATTTCAGATATTTATTTAAATGCCTTATCTGCATCAATAAGTCAAATATTTTATTTATTGTGAATTATTTGGGCTAGGAGTCTTAGAAGATACTTTTTTCAATATTATGTGACCCAATAACATAACATTTTAAATAACTGATCTTATTTTGAATTTTTTGACATTTTCATGTAATGTATAGCAAACTTCCTCCAATTTAAATAAATATTATGATTTTAGTTTATAAATCATGTCGAATTTTACAATTTCAATAATTATAATTTAATTATAAAACTACTCATTTGAAAAAATACACTTCTTGAAAAGAATTGAATGTTTTTTTTTATGTGTTGTTGAAAACTATGAATACACTCAGTAAATAAAATTAAATGTATTATAATCAATTAGAAAAAGTACTAGGTATTTATTTTTAGTATGATTATAATGGCTTTTAAATTTTGCATTTTTGCAATTTTTGCATTCAAACAAAAACCATTTTAGGTCATATTATCATTTTTTTTTTTTTTAGATTAACTTCCTTTGTTAACTTTATAAAATTACCTATAATTGTCATTCTTGAATTTATTAATGACATAATACTATGATACCTAAACAATTAATTTTTAAATTGATCACCTTCATACAGTTATTAATGTAATATTAATGATAATAAGAGAAGCGAGAACTATATTATATTAGTTATAAAATTATAATACTTTGTACTTTAATATTTAAAATTTTTTTTTCGTATAAATATATGAACCCGGAAGAATTTTAAAATTTAAAATTTAATTTACATCTTCTTAAATATTATATTCATTATTTTAATAATGAATATATGAATAATGGTATATAAAAATATTTGTCTAGTTTTGAACAAACATTTTACTAAAAATAGGTAGTTACATTAATTTTAAAATTTAGAGGAATATGATATAATAATATATTTATTGAATTCTGTTGTTTTTTTCTTTTTGAATATTTTTGATTAATTTCACAAGACGCATTTTTATAAAATATACCTTATTATTTGTCAATATGTTATATTAAATATCTAATTATTACTTAATTTTTATCATTTTATGATTGAAGCGAAGAGACAGTAGTTAGTTTTCTTTTATTAGTAATCTTAAGAAAGTAATCCATATATTTATATGTTTCGTTTCGATGTTCGGTCAACCATTTAAGTAAAAGTTAAATCTTCTAATTGGATTATCTACCAACAACTTATAATTGTCTTAAAACGTGACTTAAAAATTCATAGTTTATTTTCTTTCATATTAATTACAGTTAAAATATGTGGTTCAAAATTCCAGATTTATAAATTCCATTTTGTGGTCTGCTTTAGTAGGTTTATAATTTAGATTTAACGACTTTAATCATAGATCCCGTGTTCATGTATTCTGACTTGAAAAAGGTGAAGGTTTCGTTAAAAATACTCAAGTGAACGATTATTTAAAATACATAGGCACCATTTCAAACAGAAAAATTGAATATTATAAAAGCGAAAGGAATATTATATAAGTTTATAATTAATTAGATTTCGATATTACAATCACCATTAATTATTAAGAAAAATAGGCGTTATTTAATAAGTCCAATAAAATATTTATGATAATTAATATATATCTAGATTTTTATTATTTAATAATAAATACAATCTTAATAATTTTTAGAATTTTTTGGATCGATTTTTAGATATGGTTAGGTACCTTGAATTTTAAATTAATTTTATTAAGTGTCGAAAAAAACACCAAAACAGGAATAAAAACTTGAACTACGTATTATAAATAATAAATGCCTTTACAAATCTTTAATAATGAATTAATTTTATTTAAATTTCAAACATTATTTATGGTTTTATGAGATTGGATTTGGTTAAACGCTATAAAACATTTTTGTTTACAGGATATTTACATTTTTAAAAATAACTATATCTACCTATTACCTATTCAAAACACTTTGTATTTTAAAGAACCTATATTCTATGTGAAATTTAATCATAGTCTAGAAAAATAATAGTTTATTGCTTGGAAATTAATTTTAATTTAAAACTAAGTATCTACCTTGACTATATTGTGTATTTTGATCTTATAGCCAGTGATGTCCTTGTATATATTTTTTGTTATATTTTTTTATAAGATATATGTCGTACGAGATTAACCCTATAGAACATAATATAATATATACTATAAAATTATAAAATAATATAGTCCATTTCGACGGATAGCAATTTTATAAATATAATTTTAATTATAGTAGTCATCTATTATGATTATTGTGATTTTAGGACTGGCTATACCAAAAAAGTAATTACAACTTAAGTTTTAATGAAAATGAGTTTTTATTTAGGATAATATAGTTCTGTACGCCTATACTATTCTCATTTATTATTATTATTATTATGTTTTATAGTTATATATTGTTGTATGTAATTATTATTGTATCGAGTATAATGCTATGATGTAAACATTTCACATGTATTTACTATCATTTTTGAGCTCGTTTTTTTTTTTTTTTTTGGTGACCTATTTGTTAGCAATCGTTACAACTTTTACTTTCTATGTATATTTTTCTAACTAGCCGGTTTTAATACTTTAAATTCTAATAAATAATATTTTTACCTTTTTTTTTAAATTTTCATGTCATGATATGATTTAATTTTTTTTACAAGAGTATATCTCCCGTGAGTTGCTAGAAAATATACACAACGAGATACGTTTCCAATTCATAAGTATTTAGGTAACCATGAAGATTTTTCAAATTAGTATTTAATATTTTAGTGTACACTTTACTAAGCAGAATTAAATACATTTTTAATGTTAAACAATTGTTAAAAATAAGGACAAGTTTAATTACCATTTGGATATAGGTCTAAATATTAAATAAATGTGTCACATTAGTTGTTGATAGTCTTTAAATTAAATCCATGGATGTATGATAAACGATCATGATGGTAGTTGGTGTTACGATAATATGAGACAAATACTGTTGAGAGAGAACTAAAAGAACATAATAGTGTATTATACTAACATTCAATGATTTTTTCGGTGTCAACATCCTTGAAAGATTTCATGATGACTACCGTAATATTTATTTTCTGATTTATCACAATATTATTAAATATAATGAAAACAGGTATTATTAATTAGTGATTCGTTATGAGATAAGGCAGGTACCAGTCACATAGTTTATTACACATGTATAATATCTACCTAATTATATTCGGTTTGACGCCTATCCTTATATATTTGACACATAACATGTAAGTAATGAATTTTAAAACTACGAGAAATATCTCGGTATTTATAAATTGAAAACCAGTGCTTTGACTTCATCTTCAAACCATACACGTATAACATCGATCGTATACTCATATGATCGTA